>NC_066521.1:19489609-19587109 GCF_024679095.1 Eriocheir sinensis | reverse complement strand
TCTATACCTCTCCCTATCTATCCATCTATCTCAATCTCTGTCATTTTAGCCCAAAGAAAGGCGCTCTGTCTATTCTTTTTCCTTTGACCGATATCCTTCCTTGTTCTCTTTCCAACTCTCCGATCCTGTTAACGACGACCTCAAGGCTTCTAAGTCTCTCACGTCGAAGTCTTCTTGCGGGCGCTCCTTAAGGGTGTTGTTCTCCTTCAAGTCCTCTTCGCCTGTGAAAGTTGAAGGATGCGTCTTGAAAACTTGTCACGCCGGTGTTAGTTGTGGAGCTGTTTTCTTGTTGTTTTCTTGTCGTTTTATGCTTTTTGTGTGTGATTGTTTGTGTTGGTGAAGGGCTTTTAAACTCAGAGAGGGAGAGAAAATGTGAATATTTCTTCTCGTTTCCGTCTTGGTCTTTTATAACAGTCTCCCGTTCTATAAGTTTTGCTCTCTTTTATTTGTTTACTCCTCTCTTCCCTTTCCCTATTCTCCTAAAAGCTTATGAACTCTGAGAGGAGAAAAGCATCAATGTTTCCACTCATATTCGTCTCATTTTCGTTTTGGCGTTTATTATTTAGTCTGGCGTTCCTTGTTTTTGTTCTACATTCCTGGTCTACTCTTGTCTTCCCTTTCCTTATTCTCCTAAAAGCTTATAAACTCAGAGGGAAGAAAAGTATCAATGTTTCCACTCATTTTCTTTTCCGTCTTAGTCTTGAAAAAATTAGTCTGGCGGTCCTTATTTTTTTGTTCTAGTATCTCTTTCTACTCTTCTCTAGTCTTTTCTTTATTCTGCTAAATCCTTATACACTCACTATCGCCTCATTTCAGTCTTCGTCTTCATTACTTAGTTTGCTTTTCCTTAATTCATGTTCTAGTTTCTTTGTCTATATTCTCTTCCCTTTCCCTGTTTCACTAAAAGGTATATACGTCGGCAGCCTTCTCTAACGCACTCTGGGAGAAAGGGAATACATATAACAGTTTCGACGCTTTTCTGGTCTTTTATCTTTTATTCAAACTTGCTGTGCGGGTCTGAAAACTTGCATGTCCTCGTGGGATAAGAAATGAAACAAAACTTTGGAAACTATTAGTGGCAATTGCCTTGTATATTCTCTCTCTCTCTCTCTCTCTCTCTCTCTCTCTCTCTCTCTCTCTCTCTCTCTCTCTCTCTCTCTCTCTCTCTCTCTCTCTCTCGCTCTCGCTCTCGCATGCACGTTGTTGTCATCTCTCAGGATTGCATAGGCGAGAGAGAGAGAGAGAGAAGGGGGCCGTACGATATTTTACGGCTGTGTTGAGATAGATTAAACGAGAAGGGCATAAAAAAAAAAGTCGACGAATGGGCAGTTTTTCCTTCCCTACATGTGTGTTTTCTGGGCGTATGTGGGTTGTTTATGGCGTGTACGTGTGTGTGTGTGTGTGTGTGTGTGTGTGTGTGTGTGTGTGTGTGTGTGTGGACGATGAGCCTTGCACGATCTTCCTTTTTTTACCTTTTTTTTTCTCCTACCTTTTTCCACCTCATTCCTTCCGTCCCTCCTCCTTCTCCTCTTCTTCCTCCTCCTACTGAACCCAATCTATACCATAATCACCCACGGGAGTCGTCAAGAGGGGCACTTAGAGGGTATGTCAGGTAGTTTCCTCTTTTCCTCTCCCGTCCTCCCCTCGTTTCATCACCCTTTCCCTCCCTTCCCTCGTTTATTCCTTTACCTCCCTTTCTTCCTCCCTTCATCCACTCCGTCCTTTGTCGCCTTTCCTTTCTTATCTCCCCTCTGGCAATCACTATTCTGAATGCATGCTTTTGTCAGGAGGAGGAAGAGGAGGAGGTGGAGAATGAGGTGGGAGAGGACGGTGAGTGAGTGAGAGAGAAAGGAAGAAGGAAAAGGGAGAAGGGAGAAAGAACATGTTAAGCCTCGGTACTGCTTGATTAACGAGAAATGCAGAAAGGGAAGGTAATTTATACACGGGAGCGAGGACGCCTTTCAAAATTAATGTATTGTGACGAGGAATTATCGAATGACGAGCGAAGCCTGGCAGGGAGGAGATATATTTGCCATTAAGGATATTTCTAATGGGGGGAAGAGAGTGGAATTAATGGGTTGGTCGGCCGTGTTAACTTCCCATTATCCCCTTTTTTTCCTTGCCTTATTTTTTGTAGTCTCTGTTTTCTGATTTTTTTTTCTTTCTACGATTTTTCCTTCTTGTCATTTTCATTTGTTTTCTTTGCTTTCATTTTTTTCATTACGCTTCATTTCTGTTATCTTTCTTCTCTCAATCCTCATCCGTCTTTTTCGTTATCATTTATTTCTTCTTTATCTTATTCACCCTCTTTTATCATCTATTCTAGTTGTGTTATTTTTCGTTTTTTATTCCTTTTTTTTTTTTTGCTTCCCTTCTTCCTCTCCGTCTTCCACTTCCCCGTTCCAATTATTCTTATTTCTGATTCTCGTTTTCGTTCTCTCTATCTCCTTTTCTCTCCTTTATGATATCCTCCATTCTACCTGTATCATTATCATTTTTGTTTATTTTTATATGTCCATTCTCTTCCTTTCCTCCATATTCCTCCTCGCTGCTTTTCACTTCATTCTATTCAAAAACCCATTCTTTTCTACTTCTCCTCTCTCATTTATCCTCATCTATTGTCTCCTATTTTTTGTTTTCCATTCTCCATCCGATCCTCCTTGTCTACTTTCTTCCTTCTCCCCTTTCAACCCTCCTTCCCTTTTTCTCTGTCTATTCATTCACAGGGACGTTTTTCTCTGCCTCGGAACATTGAAAGGGAAACTAATTAATAAAGGGCCTGGAAACGTGTAACAAGTTGTGGTGGTGATGGAGGTGATGGTGTTGTTGGTGTTAGTTGCGTTAGTGATGGTGGTGGTGGGTTGGTGGTGGTGTAGTAATATCAACAAAGGCAGGAAGGAAAACGAAGGGAAGGGAGAGAGGTAAGAGAAGGAAACAGAGAGAGGGAGGAAAAAGGGATTGGTAGGAACGGAAGTGGAAAGAAGGGAAGAAAAAGAATGACAAGTAAGGAAGAGGAGAATAGAGATAGAAATTAAGAGAAAATGAGGAAAATAAAAGGGAGGGAAGGAAAACGGATGAAGAGAAGTTATCAAGCGAATATAAGGAAGAGAAGGAAAGGGAAGGAAAGATAATACAACGAAAGCAAGGGAAAGGAAAGAAGAGAGAAGGAAAGAGAAGAAAATGTAAATAAAGAAGAGTGAAGGGAGAGGAAGGGAAGGGATGAAAAATTAAGAAAAAAACGAGTAAAAATGAACGAAAGGGAAGGAAAGGAGAGAAAACAGAACGAAAGCAAGGGAAGATGAAGGAGAGAGAAGGAAAGAGAAGAGAGCATAAATAAAGAAGAGTAAAGGGAAAGGAAGAGAAAAGAAACAACAGGAGAAAAGGAAAGGAAGAGCAGGAGATGAAAGGGATGAGAAATTAAGAGAAAGGGAATAAAAAACGAACGAAAAGGAAGAGAAACGAAAGGAGAAGAGATGATATGATATTAATTAAGGAAAAGGGGGAGGAAGAGGTGGTGGGAGAAGAGGTGTTAGGGTGGTATATCCATGGTGTTGGGTGCAAGTGGTGATGACGGTGTTGAGGGGAGTGGTGATGAGGCAGTAAACTTGTCACGGCGGTGGTAATGGTGTTGAGAAGGTGGAGATGTAGTGATAGGCTTAGTTATGGTGGTGATTGGATAGTGAGGAGGTGGTGGTGGTGGTGGTGGGTGGTGTTGATGGGGTGGTGATGAAAAGGAACGGGTTGGTGTGTGTGTGTGTGTGTGTGTGTGTGTGTGTGTGTGTGTTTGAGAGAGAGAGAGAGAGAGAGAGAGAGAGAGAGAGAGAGAAGGGGAAGGAATGAGCAATATATCCTAGAACAATAGGGCGCAGGAATATATGTGAAGGCAGCAAGACACACACACACACACACACACACACACACACACACACACACACACACACACACACACACAAAATACAGAACAGACAGAAACACAGACAAGCAGACACAAAGAGAGAGTGAGAGAGACAGAAACAGACACATAGAAAAATAGAGACAGACAGAAATACAGACAGACACACACACACAGAGAGAGAGAGAGAGAGAGAGCGGTAGGTGTACGTGATCGTGGCTGTTTGGATTCTGTTAACTCCATAACACATTTACGGGGCTCGCAAATGCCCGGCAACTTGCTAATTCACGCTAATAAATGCTCTAACTCTTTTTACGGGCAGGCCATTCGCTGACATTTATTTAAGGTAATTCTATTTGCTCTCTCTCTCTCTCTCTCTCTCTCTCTCTCTCTCTCTCTCTCGCTCTCGCTCTCGCTCTCGTTCTCTCTCTCCCCCTCTCACTCTCTCCCCTTTTGTGTGACCAATTTCGCTGGAGATATATTTCCCACTCCCTCTCTAACCTCAGACCACCGTAGTCCCCCTTTGAGAGCTATATTTCTCCCCTCTCTCCCTCTCTCCCTCCCTCTCTTCCTTTCCCTCAGTGTCTCTCCCCTTGATCTCTTAATTCCTCCTTTCCCTCCCTTTCCCTCTCTCTCCCTCTCTCCCTTCCTCTATTTCTATCTTTCCCTCAATTTCTTTTTCTCTCCTTCATCTTTTAAATCCTTCTTTCCCTCCATTTTCCTCTTGCTCTCTTTCCCTTAATCCCTCTTCTCTATTTGTTTGTTTTTTGTTTGTTTTTTTATATATTCTTTCCCTTTTTCTTTTGTTTTTCTTTCCCTCCCTCGGTTTCTCTCCTCCATCTTTTCTTCCCTCCCTTTCAATCGCTTTCATATATCTCTCTCTATCTTCCTTTCCTAACCTCAATTTCTCCCCTACTTTATTTCTTTTCCTCCCTTCTTATCGCTTCCCTCTTCGTCTCAAGCTTCCTTTCCTCACTTCAGTTTAGCTCTTTCATCTTTTCCTCCTTCCTTCCCCTCTTACCTACCCTTCCTCCCTTTCTTCCTTCCCTTCCTGTAGCTTTCCTCTTCATCTCCATCTTTCTTTCCTCTCCTTTATCTTTTCCTCCTTCTCCTTTTATCATTTTCCTATCCTTCCTCCCTCTCTCTTACTTCCCTTCCTATCGATTCCTCCTTCATCTCAATCTTCCATTCCTCACTATAGTTTATTTCTTTCGTCTGTTCTCTCTTCCAGTCTACCGTTTCCCTTTCCCTCCTCCCTCTTCCTCTCCTCCTTCCTCCCATCTCCTCCTCTTCCCTCATTCGCCGCCATTTCCTCTTCCCTTCAGTAATTACGAACAGTCCTTCTCTTTGTTTGTTCGTGTGTAGGTCGCCCTTTGATGATTTTTTTATCTGTTCGTACATGAAGGAAAATATGAAAAGTTAATTGGACGTTTTTTTTTAAGTTTGCCCTCAATCACGTGTCATTTTCTTTTTATTTTCGGGCCAGTTTCATCCCGTTTTCTATGTTGATTTTTCTTCTATTAGATTGTCCACTGACCCTCCCAATTCCCCTCGTTATCTATCTATCTATCAATCTATCTATCCATGCGCTTTCTGCTCCAACAAAATGGTGCAGAGAGAGAGAGAGAGAGAGAGAGAGAGAGATCGCAGCTGTGTCCCATCTGGCCCTCAAATTAAGGAGGAGGCAGGGAGGAGGAGGAGAGAAGATAAAAGAAGGAGAGAAAGAAAAGAATGAGAGATGAGGACGGAACTTGATAAAGGGAGGAAGGAGGAAGAGGGATGGAGGAGGCACATGTTGAAGACTACGTAAGAAGGAAAGGAGGAAAGAGAGAAAGGGAGGAAAGCAGGAAAAGAAAGAGAAATATGTAAGAAACGCGATATTGAGAGGAAGGAGGAGTAGAGAAGATGGCACACGAAAGAAAGTTAGTAGTAGAGGAAAGGAAGGAAGAATGAAAAGGAGGAAAAGAAATGGAGATAAAAAGAAATGGAATAAAAGGAGGTAGGAGGAGAGATAGAAAGGAGCGACGAAGGAAAAGGCAGAAAAGAAATAGAGATAAGGAAGAAACGGGATGAAAGGAGGCAGGAGGAGAGATAAAGGAAAAGGAGGAAAAAAAAGGGATATAAGGAAGAAATGGAATAAAGAGGGATAGGAAGGGGAGATGGAAATGGCATACGAAGATCGAGATGAGGAACAGTCGGGATTAGGAGGAAGAGGAAGAAGAGGAGGAGGTAGAAGAGGAGGAGGAGAAGGAGAAGAAAGAAAGGTCGTGATATTGGCAATCCTTCTCCGGGCAACTTAACCACTAACTCAGGATAAGAGAGAGAGGACCCAGCTTTTCCAGAGGACCCCCTGAAGTTTGTGGCAGCTGCAGAAGTAAAAGTACTGGTAGTAGTGGAAGTAGTAGTAGTAGTAGTAGTAGTAGTAGTAGTTGAAGCTATTGTAGTAGTGGAAGTAGTGAAGGTAGAGTAATAGAAGTTGTAGTTTTTCTTATTGTTTTTGTATTTGTTGTGGTTTAATAGCAGTAGTAGTGGTAGTAGTAGTAGTAGTAGTAGTAGTAGTAGCAGTAGTAGTAACAAAAACAAAACAAAAAAAAAGAAATAGAGAAATGCACCAGCTTCCCGATTTCCTCCTCCTCTTACTCTTCTTCCTTCTCTTTCCCTCCTCTTTCTCCTTTTCCTCCTCCCGCTAGAGAGAGTGTGAGCTTGGGCGTGGCCACAGCGCGTCTGGAGTGGGCGTGGTCGAGAGGGAGGGAGGGAGAGGGAGAGAGAAAGAAGGAGGAGGGGAGGGGAGTGGAAGGGACAGGAAGGGAGGAGAAGGAGGGGAAGGAAACACCGCGAAAGGAGATGACAGAGAGAGAGAGAGAGAGAGAGAAGGTACAGGGGTAAATGGAGGGAGTAGGAGGTGAAGAAATTGAATAAAAGCAAAATAGGTTAATGGAAGAAACAAGGAAGAAAATAGAATCAGTGAGAGAGAGAGAGAGAGAGACTAAATGATAAGGAGATAGAGAGGAAAAGTTGGAGGTTATCGGTAAAGATAAAGAGAGAGAGAAAAAAATAGTTGAATGCTCTCTCTCTCTCTCTCTCTCTCTCTCTCTCTCTCTCTCTCTCTCTCTCTCTCTCTCTCTCTCTCTCTCTCTCTCTCTCTCTCTCTCTCTCTCTCTCTCTCTCTCTCTCTCTCTCTCTCTCTCTCTCTCTCTCTCTCTCTCTCTCTCTCTCTCTCTCTCTCTCTCTCTCTCTCTCTCTCGGCTGATAACAAGAGAGCCTTAAATCCAAAAGACATTGAGAAAAAAAGTGTCTCATAACGTGGGAAAGTTTTCGTGGGAGTTTTTCCATAAAGGACTCGTTTAGTACTTTTATCTAACACCTCAGGCTCGTGTAGGATGCCGTGTGACCCTCCCCCCCCTCTTTTACGACTCCTCTTTCTTCTTCCTCCTCCTCCTTCTCCTCCTTCCTTCATCCCTTCACTTCTTGCTTCTCCTCCTTTTACTTTTTTTCGTGTGACCTCATCTCCTCTCCCCTTCTCTCACGTTTCACTTCTCCTTCTCTTCCTTCTCCTCCTCCACTTTATCTTTTCTTTTTCCCTTCCCTATTTGCCTCTTCCTCCTCCATCTCCTTTCTTCCTGTTCTTTCTTTTTTCTCTGTTTTATTGTTTTATTTCTTTGTCAGTAGTCAAGGTTGTTTTGTAAGAAGTGTGAGTCTCCTTTCCTCCTCCTCCTCCTCCTCTTCCTTCTCTTCTTCGCTTTCTCTTTCTCTACCTCCTTTTCCTTCCCTTCCTCTTCGTCTCTCTTCCTTCCCTATCCCACTTCCTTTCTCTTTCCTACCTTCCTCCATTTTTTTCTCTCCTCTTCTCTTCTCCTTTCCATCCTTCCTTTCTTCCCTTTTCTTTTCCTTCATTCCTCTGCCCTATCCCACTCCCTTACTCCTTCCCATCCTCCTCCCTTTCCTTCTCTCCCGTTCCCCTCATTCAGATTCAAAGGGAGTATAAATCTTCCGTGCCCTTTTCCTCCTCGCCCTTTTTTTCCTTCCTTCCCTCCGTCCTTTCTTTCTTTCCTCCTTCTCCCTCGTGTCTTTCCTCCTTCCCTCCTACACTTGGGACCATTTAGAGGTTAGAGAAGGAGTCGTAATTTTGGTGGAGGCGAATATCAAGTTGTCCAGCGAGAGAGAGAGAGAGAGGTAAATGAAGTATACATGGATAAGGGGTTGAGGGAAAGGTTCAATTGGATTTCATTAAGACAAATTAGATCACGTCAAATTAGATTCTCTCTCTCTCTCTCTCTCTCTCTCTCTCTCTCTCTCTCTCTCTCTCTCTCTCTCTCTCTCTCTCTCTCTCTCTCTCTCTCTCTCTCTCTCTCTCTCTCTCTCTCTCTCTCTCTCTCCATCTCTATCTATCTACCTATCTATCTATCTATCTTTATCATAATAGGGTGAAAGGATAGAGGTCTGCAAGGTCCTTTTTTCCTCTCCTTCTTCATCTCTCCTCCTTTCCTTCCCTTTATCCTTCCTTCCTTCCTTCCTTCCATCCTTACCATAAATCCTTCCTTCCCTTCCCGTCAGCCACTCCATCCCTACCCCCTCCTCCTCCTCCTCCTCCTCCTCCTCCTTCCTCGAATCTCTAGTGAATAATTAAGACAGCGAGGATGGATTACGTTGAGGCCTTAAGCGACGGACAAGGACCTTATTGCTTTGCCCTTGGTCCACCCCCTCTCTCACTCTCTCTCTCTCTCGCTCTCTCTCTCTCGGTCTCGGTCTTGTTTTTTTCGCTCTCGCATGAATTCCTCCCTCTCTCTGCCTTCTCAGAAAACGACACAAGTTTCTTATTTTGTTTTCTATTTCCTGCTTTTCTTTCTTTCGCATTGACAAAGTTTGTGTTGCCACCTCGTCTTGTTGTTTTGTATCGAAGGTGTTTGTGTTGCGGTGTTCTTTCTTCCTTCCTACCTCCTTTCCTTCCCTCCCTCTCCTTCTACTCTCCTTTCCTTTCTCATTCTCTCTCGGATTGTAGAGGTGTAGGAATGTCTTTCGGAGGAGGAGGAGGAGAAGGAGGAAGAAGAGAAGAAAGAAGAGGAAGAAGAACCAAAGCACACTCTTTCTCATTTTCTTTCCTGTTTTCTCCCTTCTCCTAAACCTTCATCAGACTAGCCCTCTCCTCCTCTTCCTCCTTTTCCTCCTCCTCCTGCTCCTCCTCTTTCTCCTTGCCGGGTTGATTAAACGGAAGGATGACAGCGGTGTTTGGTAATAAGAGTTCGCCAAGCAGCTGACGAACTCCAAGACAGACAGACTGACGGACGTGCATAAGTGGGTAACTTTAGTGTCTGCGCGGCCCGATGACACACGGATGGAAGTGCTGATGGTGATGACAGCTGGCTTGTGTTCGTGTGTGTGAGTGCTTGTGTTCGTGTGTGTGTGTGTGTGTGTGTGTGTGTGTGTGTGTGTGTGTGTGTTTCTTTTCGTAGTACGCGCGTGTGCAAGAAATATTAGCAAGAAATACTTGAAAAAAATTATTGCGAAGAATCATAAATTTGTGTTCTTGCTTTCTTCATATTCATTTTATGCATGTTATAGGAAGAGAGTTATTGATTTTTTCAATTCAACATTATCTGATTACTAAAAAAAAAGGTTGCCAAGGAAACTGTGGAAAAAAACGCAAACTAAATTATTCACGTGCGTCAACAAGGTACATTTAAAAGGATAGATTAAATTATTTACGAACATTAACTTTCCCGGGCTTAAAATGCAGTGAACTTCGTGTATACATATATTCTTTTTTTCGTGCATATATATATTTTTTTCCTTCTCAGCGAAACATAAGCTTGGATGATGGAGCTTAGGCCAATGAGTGGAAGGGTTTCGGGGCTTGATAATAACAGCTGCGTCCTGAATTTTATCCCATTTCACGGCGTGCTTCGTGTTCCTCTTAGCTTGATCGTGTTAGCCCAATACGTCCAGGCGAGGAGGGCGATTATTCCTGAGTGCTTCCTCTTCATTTTATCTTTTTTTTTAGTTTTCCTGTTTTTTTCACTTTTGGGGGGTAGTTGTTTTCTTTGTTGTATTTGTTTTCCTTGTTTTTTTTCTTTCCTCGTTCTTCATTTCATCTTTTTCTTAGTGTTCCTGTTTTTCACTTTGGGGGGGTAGTTGTTTTCTTTGTTGTATTTGTTTTCCTTGTTTTTTTCTTTCCTCGTATGATATTTTTTTCTCTTAGCTTTTTCTATTTTCGTTTGCTTGTTTTCTTTGTTTAGTTTGCTTTTTCTTTTCTTATATTATCTTTTTCTTATCTATTCCCATTTTCATTTCCTTTAGCTTGATTTGTTTGCTTTTTCTCTCCTTAATTTATTTTTTCTTCTTAGCTTTTCCTGTTTTCCTTTTCTTTTGTTTGTTTTTGTTTGCTTTTATCACACTTATTTTATTATTTTATTACCTTTTCCTGATTTTATTTTATTTGGGGGCTTGAATTGTTTTTCTTTACTACTTTTTTCGCTGCCTGTTTCACTATTTTCTTTCTTGTAATTTATTGTGTGTTTATTTCTTTATCTTTTCATCTTTATTTCTTTATATTTCACTATTGATGTTTTCTTCTTTATTGCTGTTCCCTTGTTCTGTTTTGGTGGTTTCCTTCTTTTGGTCTTTCATGTTCTCTCTCTCTCTCTCTCTCTCTCTCTCTCTCTCTCTCTCTCTCTCTCTCTCTCTCTCTCTCTCTCTCTCTCTCTCTCTCTCTCTCTCTCTCTCTCTCTCTCTCTCTCTCTCGCCCCCCCCCCCTTCTCTCCCCTACCCCCCCCGTCTCTCTCTCTCTCTCGAGGAATAGCACCGCACACAACCTTCTATTTAATTAGGTCAGTGGTTTCCGAGAGCCTGTTGTTTGTCCAATACCCTTTACCGGCGTCGCTCCAGTATTACCAATATTACCAACATCATATTAGACGACCCCGCTGCTCCGAGCCAATATTTGGGGAAACGGCGCCCTCTGTATGATGCCTCAGCTGAAGTGGAGCGAGCGAGCGACTCTATGGTATTATATATATTGTGTAGCGTACGAAATTCTATATACTAGTTGCCGACGAAGAACCCCCGTGGTGATGTTATTGACTGCGATGGTAAGGCCCTTTTGTTTTTTGTTTCTTTCTTCCTTTGCGGTGAATAAGACCGAGAAACTAAAGCAAAGGTCAAATAAGAATGCCTGTTTTTTTGTTAGTGACAGTGCTGGAATGACCTTTTCTTCTTTGTTTTTTTCTCTACGGTAATCAAGACCGAGAAACTGAAGCAAGAATCAAATAAAGATACCTGCTTTTATGTTACCTGACAGTGCTGGATTGACCCTTTTTTTTCCTTTCTTTCTTTGCGGTAAATGAGACTGACGGAATAGCAAAAGCAAAAGGCAAATAGAAAGATATTTCCCGATTTACTGATGTTAAGGAAAATAATAAGACAGCAAGAAGAAAAGAAGAATAAGCCAAAAATTAACTATTCAATTTAAAAAGAGACGTATCAAGGAGCAAATTAGTGTGTTCTAGGACTCTAATTTATGTTACGTTATTCCCTGAGTCTGTTTCCATTAGTAATTAGTTTATACATCCACAATGGCTTGTCAAGAGATCCCAGAAGGAGATCTTGTTCAACTTATGAACGCACACACAAGCGAGTTCGGGGAAGGGAGGAATGTTAGCCCGTCTGAACAAAGCCAATATGTTCGACGCACAACAAATAATCCGGACGATATATTGAAGGCTCTCTCTGGAGGGGGCAAGGCGGAACATGTGTTAGCCTTTTTTGTTAGGGATAGACTCTCTCTCTCTCTCTCTCTCTCTCTCTCTCTCTCTCTCTCTCTCTCTCTCTCTCTCTCTCTCTCTCTCTCTCTCTCTCTCTCTCTCTCTCTCTCTCTCTCTCTCTCTCTCTCTCTCTCTCTCTCTCTCTCTCTCTCTCTCTCTCTCTCTCTCTCTCTCTCTCTCTCTCTCTCTCTCTCTCTCTCTCTCTCTCTCTCTCTCTCTCTCTCTCTCTCTCTCTCTCTCTCTCTCTCTCTCTCTCTCTCTCTCTCTCTCTCTCTCTCTCTCTCTCTCTCTCTCTCTCTCTCTCTCTCTCTCTCTCTCTCTCTCTCTCTCTCTCTCTCTCTCTCTCTCTCTCTCTCTCTCTCTCTCTCTCTCTCTCTCTCTCTCTCTCTCTCTCTCTCTCTCTCCTAGTCGTCTTTAAGCACTTCTAAGTATCTATAAAACTCCATCTTTTGTTCTGATCCTTTTCTGGTTAACTTTCATGGTGTTTCGTCTTCCGTGAAAAGCGTCGTGCAGGGCGTGAGCTGAATACGTTTGAGATTCGCACTTTTCCGCAAACGATGAGGGACGGATCGAGAAATTGCATTAAAGTTTGCGTGCGGGCGTAAAAAGAAATCACCCTCGCGCCCCCTCCCCCGGAATAAATTACTCTCGCCACGTCTTCGAAAGACCAGAATTAAAAGTTGTGTATTACAGAGTCTTGAACCCCAAAATTACAGCGGAATGAAAGCACGAGAGAAAGGTTAGCAAGGAATGAAAAGTTGAATAAGGTTAGAGAGTTAGACGATGAAGCCGGGTTACTTTAGTTTAGTTTAGGTTAGTGCAATGAGAACAAGCGTTTATGTTATGCGGTCTCGATTCCCAAAATTACAGTGGAAAGCATAGAAGTAAGGTTAGCAAGGAAGGTAGGGAGAGTTGAATGAGGTAAGAGGGTAAGACGATGAGGTTAAGTTAGGTTAGGTTAGTGCCCTCCCATTGCTGCCTCCTTTCAAGCCTCTCGTGAGACGGATAAAAGGAAGGAGGTGAGGGTTGAATGAGGTTAGAGGATTAGACGACGAGGTTAGGTTAGGATAGGTTAGTGCAATGAGTACAAACGTTTATGTTATGCAGTTTCCTTTCGTCCTGTCTCCCTCCGATGCCTTCTCTCAAGCCTCTCGTGAAACGCATAAAATTAAGGAGGTGAGAATTGAATGAGGTTAGAGGGTTAGATGACGAGGTTAGGTTAGGTTAGGTTAGTGCAATGAAGACAAGCGCTTATGTTATGCAGTTTCCGTTCCTCCTGCCTCCCATTGCTGCCTCTCACAATCCCCTCGTGAAATGCATACAAGGAAGAAGGTGAGAGTTGAAAGAGGTTAGAGGGTTAGACGACGAGGTTAGGTTAGGTTAGGTTAGTGCAATGAAGACAAGCGTTTATGTTATGCCGTTTCCGTTCTTCCTGCCTCCCATTCCTGCCTCTCTCAAGCCTCTCGTGCAACGCCACACAATTTCCTCGCCTCAAGCCCGTGTCCGCGTGCTGGTAATGTGTTATGCTGCCGGCGTCGACCTACTGGCTGGCTTTTCTTTTCTTCCTTTTTCCTCCCCACAGAGCGCTCAAGTCTTCCAAACGACCGTGAAAGAAAGGATAGCTGGTGGAAAAACATGCGTAACTTTTTTTCTTTCCTTCTTTTCATATATATGTTTAGTCTTTGCCGGGGGCGACCTACTGGCTGCTTTTTCATCTTTTTTTCTTTCTTTTCCCTCCCCGTAGAGCGCACGTCTTCCTAACGACGGTGAAAGAAAGGATAGCTGCCGGAAAAAACATGCGTAACTTTTTTCTTTTTTTCATTTCCTTTCATAAATTTAGTCTGCAAGAATGGATAGTTAGAAGGAAAAATGCGTAACTCTTTTTTTTCCTTTTCTTTTATATATTTTGTCTGAAAGAAAGGATGACTAGAAGGAAAACAAGCATAATAGTCTTTTTTCTTCCTTTTTCTTTCATATAATTAGTCTGTAAGAAAAGATAACTTGAAGGAAAACATGCGTATAAGTCTTTTCCCCTTTACATTCATCTATTTAGTCTCTTATCAATGTTTCTTTCGATGCTCTGAAAACTACAAGGGTTCATTCGCCTCCGCCAGCCAGTTCAAATCACGGTACGAATTACTCCTTTTATCGAAGTAGCTCGAGGGAGAACCTAATGACTTTAGCGCATGTGGGGACGAATATTAAGAAACGTCTCACTTACCGCCATTTCGAACGAGTCTTCAGAGGAACTTAATCAAGGAATCCACTGCGAAGAGACACGATTCGAATGCCTAATCTACTCACGCCGGCAAGACTGTCAGCCATCTTGATGACGTCACGGTAATAGATGCCAGATGCTCGTTTATTGGTGTTTATTTTGACCTCATAGAGTCCCCTGGAGCGCCGTTCGTAAGGGAATTGCTTGTTAATTATACGCCGACGGGCAAATGAGGCGGCGGGAAGTGGCATGTTACAGGAGAGGCTTCGTTAGCGTCAATTAATTTCACGGTCGCGAAATTGCAACTCGCGAAATGTCAAGACTTCGATGAGGAGGACTTCGGGGACTCGACTCAACTTGACTTGGCGATGTTTACCGAGCACTACCTAATGGCCGACGCTTTGCTTTTTAAATCAGGGAATGCAGGGTACGCTTTCTCTCTCTCTCTCTCTCTCTCTCTCTCTCTCTCTCTCTCTCTCTCTCTCTCTCTCTCTCTCTCTCTCTCTCTCTCTCTCTCTCTCTCTCTCTCTCTCTCTCTCTCTCTCTCTCTCTCTCGCGTGGGGGGGTGTAAAAAGCATAGGTAGTGAAATTTGAAACGCCATTTCCGTAGAGTTTTACACCCTCGCTGAGCATATACTGAAAAATACGCATATAGATACATTTTTAGATAGATGTATTCTCTCTCTCTCTCTCTCTCTCTCTCTCTCTCTCTCTCTCTCTCTCTCTCTCTCTCTCTCTCTCTCTCTCTCTCTCTCTCTCTCTCTCTCTCTCTCTCTCTCTCTCTCTCTCTCTCTCTCTCTCTCTCTCTCTCTCTCTCTCTCTCTCTCTCTCTCTCTCTCTCTCTCTCTCTCTCTCTCTCTCTCTCTCTCTCTCTCTCTCTCTCTCTCTCTCTCTCTCTCTCTCTCTCTCTCTCTCTCTCGCTCTCGCTCTCGTTCGCTGGCTCTCACTCTCGCTCTTTCGTGGAAGTTAATTTTCTGCTTTGCGTAATATTAATTTGTCCTCACGTTTTCGCTTACCTCGGGTTTTCTGGTGCAATTTGTCGCTTTCAGGAGTGTGTCATTTTTCATCGTTTAGTGTCTCGCCGAGCCGCTGCTGTGGTTGCCTGTCCGAATCCACGAAATAATGGCTCTACAATGGATTCCAACACCATGCACTCCACTCCACGTTTCGCTTCCATTCTTTTCCAAATGATTCAATTACCGACTGCTGCCTGTTTGGTTGATTTTTGTTTTTGGTTGTTTTTTCTTTTTCCCCTATTCATCCTTTTCAAAACAACATACTACTCGTCGAATTAAAAATGACAGTACACACACACTTACTCCATGTTTCCCATTATCGCCCAAGCACTTAGGTCATCAACCTCCTGTTTGTCTGTCTATATGTTTGTCTGACTCTCCATGTTCATCATTTTGGCATCACTATCGAAAAACAGACTTACAAAAGACACTCGCATCTACACTTACGTTTTCAAACCCTTTTTTAAGTACACATGAACCCTACGAACCTTCCTCCTTGTATAGTTCAGCAAAGTATCTAGTATTATTTATCCTATTGGTTTCACATATCAAAAACAAATTAAGAGAAGAGAGTTTTTCATCTATGAGTATGTACACTTCACTTACCGTTCCTGGCACGCAGAGACACTGAAAGCCTTCATGCGTCCATATTTCAGCAAAGTACCAAAGTATTCAACATTATTTATCATTTTTAGCACCAGTAATAAAAATAACGGGAGTGGATAGTAGTAGACACTCGCCCATATACACTCCCACCTCACACAACATTATAAATACATAAAGACCTCTCCCCCCTCCTTACGTATTTCATCCAAGTATTTAATTATTCAACATCATTCATCCTTTTGCCTCAACTTATATGAAAGGAATAGTACAAACATCTACACTCGCATCTTACACAACATCCTAGATTCACAAAGAGCTTTTACTCCTTACACACTTCTTACTCCTTATCTCACTTAGGCATTCAAGTATTCTACATTATTTTATTATTTTACCTCATCGTTAATATAAGAAGCAGTAGTAGACGCTTGAACATCTACACCCACACTTTACAGAGTTTTCCAGATACACAAAATCCTCCATTGCATATTTCGGTTAAGTATCCAAGTATCTAACATTTTTTTGCCTTAACTTAAATGAATTAATAATGGGAGCACTTAACATCACAGAAGAACACTTAAACAGCTACAATCACACTTAACACTGCATTCCCGATACACAAAATCCTCCATTGCATATTTCGGTTAAGTATCCAAGTATCTAACATATTTTATCCTTAACTTAAATAATAGGAGCACTTAACATCACTGAAGAACACTTAAACATCTACATCCACACCTAACATAGCATTCCCGATACACAAAATCCTCCATTACATATTTTGGCTAAGTATCCAAGTATTTAACATCTTTTTGCCTTAACTTAAATAATAGGAGCACTTAACATCCCAGAAGAACAGTTAAACATCTATATCCACAATTAACACAGCATTCCCGATACACAAAATCCTCCCTTACATATTTTGGCTAAGTATCCAAGTATTTAACATCTTTTAATAGGCACTTAACATCCCAGAAGAACAGTTAAACATCTATATCCACAATTAACACAGCATTCCCGATACACTCGACACTTCTCCCTCTCATATTTCAGCCTCGTACTCAGTCAGTTTACTTTTTTTTTTTGCAGCAACTTAGATAAGACGAACACTTAACATCAGAGAGGAACACTCAAACACCTACACCCACACTTAACACAGCATTCCCGATACACTCGACCCTTCTCCCCTGCATATTTGAGCCAAGTATCCAGCATTATTCGGCCCTCACCCATCCCTAGGCGCCCCCATTCTTGGAGAGCAGAGATAGTCCCAATCACACCGCCGCTGATTCCCCGCATTCCGTCCCTGGCTGCCTGGGAGGGCGGGGGAGAGGCCTGAGGTTCCAGGAGTGGTCACATCGGGAATTCCACACCCACCCACCTATCCACCCACCTTCATCTCCCTCCCACTCGCCCTCAGAAACCAATTTGTTGTCGCTTTTTTTCATATTCCATTTCGTTTATTGGATCCTCTATCATCAGTTCAATATGGGGAGGATTTAGTATTAGAACGTTCGATTTTACAGGGATTTTTTTTCTCTCCTCTGCTACTTTTATTTGTCTCGCTTTATCGTAATTCATCGCTTAAGGTGTACTTTTTTTATACCCATCTGTCGTGAGTTCAATAGTAAGATTGTTATTGTTGTTGTTGTTGTTCTTTTTATCTCTTCTCTGCGGTGATGTGATATTTTGTCGCCTTTTCGATAGTTTTAATTTTAAGATCATATATCATGAGGGTTTTTTTCTCTTCTTGATTGTTTCAGAACGTTCTTTTTTCCTTATCTCCTCCGTGGTGATATTTTGTTTTTGTTTCGTAGTCTATTGCGTTAAAAGTGAGTTCATTGCATTATTTTCCGTCTGAACATCCGATTTTATTTGTTGTAATCTTGCTTTAATCTCTTTTAGTAACCCATCACATTTTTTATCAGTCTGCCATGCGCCTAGTCATTTTTCGCTCCTCATGACATTCAATAATTATCTTTTCATATTCCCTTAATCTCATCGCATCTTTATTTCTTCTCCCTGGTCATAATTTGCACCCTCCGTAGCGTTGCACACTCCTTGCCAGCTCCGTGTTTGCTTAAGGCACTCTGCTTATTCGCATGCCTGTTTACGATGCAGATTGCTAGGAAATTCCGAGCCCGAGTATCAAATGTGAATCTTAATCAGTGACGTACCCCGGATTAATGGTGGAAAGAGAATGGTGCTGGTGATACGGGAGGGTGTTAGAGATGGTGGTAGTAGGGTAGTGATGATAGTGGTGGGGGTGGTTTAGTAATGGTAATAGATGAATAGTGATACCTATGGCCTATTTGTTGCTGTATTGGTTGGGTATTGCAGTGATGATGGTGGTGGTGATGCAGATGGTGATGACTGAGAGAGAGACAGACAGACAAACAGAGGCAGAGTCAGCGTCAGCGACAGCGTGAGAGTGAGAGAGAATCTACGGGGGCAATAGCCCTATGTAGTAAATTCTGGCAAGTCATATCCGTAGAGTTTTACATCGCCGCAAAACGCGCAAACAAATATTTGGCGGGAAAATTTATTAGATAGAGAGAGAGAGAAGGGGGTGAAGTAAGGTAAAGTGAATTAACGAAACAGAAAGGGAGTAACGAGGCTGAAACTTGAGTCGCGATGCCTCATGTGGCCCAAGAGTAATCAAGCCTTAACTTGCGGGGCACCTGGGACCCCCACACGACGTTTGTCAGTAAAATTAGCCGAGTTTATACGGCGCCAAGGGAGGTGGACAGACGGATTGGACTGGAGCGGGTAGCGGGCAGCGGGCAGGGCAGACAGGCATGTTCAGACGGCATACATGGTGTTCCTTTACTGTTTGTTGAAGTTAGTGCGAAATTTGGCCAATCCCTTCGTCACTACACACGGTATTTGCAAAGACATAACTTATTTCCCCGAACGGATACTCTGTTATTCTTCGGAAACGGACAATTTCCACGAGGTTCGGTTACGGTTTATTGAATTTTGGGTGAAATACAGGAATAACATCTCATCACAGAACTCTTTCCTTACACATATTACCATACTTCCGCGAATAGACACTTCAATTCGCTGCCATACTTCGGAAACGGACAATTTCCACGATGTACGGTTACGGCTTATAGAGTTTAGTGTGAAATGCGGAGAAACTCTTTAATCACAGTTCTTTCCTCGCACATTTTACCACACTTCCCGAAAACATACTTCACTCTCCTATTATACTTCAAAAACGGAAACCTTACACGATGTCCAGTTAAGATATATTGAATGACAGGTGAAATACAGAGAAACTTTTCATCTAGGTACTCTTTTCTCGCACATATTACCGTACTTCCACAAACAGACGCTTCAATTCGCTTTCAGACTTGAGAAACGGACAATTATCAAGGTGTCCCGCTACCTGGTATTCTGTTTGGGGGTGAGGTTCAGGCAAAGCTTTCCATCACTGCACTCGGTACTCGCTCATATTCATGTTTTGTTTCCCCGGACGGATTGTTATTCAAATAAAGCATGAGCGCTCCATTTTTACACCAAGTTCAGCGCGACGGGACGCGGTGAACGGTGCGTGTCGCCATGAGAGAGAGAGAGAGAGAGAGAGAGAGAATGTCGAGGAAACATTTCACCAACAAGCGTGAAATTCAATAGACGGGCAGAAGCAGGGACTGGAACCCCACTCTCTCTCTCTCTCTCTCTCTCTCTCTCTCTCTCTCTCTCTCTCTCTCTCTCTCTCTCTCTCTCTCTCTCTCTCTCTCTCTCTCTCTCTCTCTCTCTCTCTCTCTCTCTCTCTCTCTCTCTCTCTCTCTCTCTCTCTCTCTCTCTCTCTCTCTCTCTCTCTCTCTCTCTCTCTCTCCCCCCCCTTCTCTCAATAAAGCCTCTTATGTGGTTGTTAGTGCTGTTCATATATGCAACGATCTCATTCCCATTGGTCTCTTTCCCCAACGAAACCTCTTCTCTTATCGACCAGTTATTATCATTTATGAGTGCAGTGTTGTCTTTCCTATCAATCTCTCTCTCTCTCTCTCTCTCTCTCTCTCTCTCTCTCTCTCTCTCTCTCTCTCTCTCTCTCTCTCTCTCTCTCTCTCTCTCTCTCTCTCTCTCTCTCTCTCTCTCTCTCTCTCTCTCTCTCTCTCTCTCTCTCTCTCTCTCTCTCTCTCTCTCTCTCTCTCTCTCTCTCTCTCTCTCTCTCTCTCTCTCTCTCTCTCTCTCTCTCTCTCTCTCTCTCTCTCTCTCTCCCTTCTTCCTTCTCCGCTATAATATTTTTGTATAGCACTCCCCTTAACTTATTTACCTTTACTTTCACTCTCTCGATCACCAGTGAGCTTATTTTCAATTCATTACGGCTATTTTAATATGCAATACTTACCCTTCCCTTCCGCCTCGCCCTCCCCGATCCTCCTCTAGCTTTATCTCATTGTTATTCTGGCTTTCCCTTCCTTCCCCCTTTCATTAAGCTGCACTTCACATCCAATTTATTTACGTATTGGATATCCTTAATGCGTCAGTCTTGGGTATTTGATTGTGATGTATAACTCAATCGAATGGGAGCGCTGCTTTTTTGTTTTCCGCGTTTGTCTCTGGTTTTCTTTTTCACGAATATCGCCTTTTTGTTGGATTTTACCTTATGTTTTAACGAGTAAGGAATTCATGTGTTACCCTTTTGCCTTTTACCGGACCACTGACTTAGCTTCATATTCGTGTGCATTAATGAGCTTTGTTTTTTTTATATTCTGGTTTGTTTCTGTAAGTTAGCATTCTTGTCCTTGGATTTTGCTCTATATTTCAATGAGTAAGGAATTCATGTGTTAGTCTTTTACATTTTAGAGAACCAGTGGCTCAGCTTACCTCCATTTCCGTCTGCCTTAAGTATTGTTTTCTAATTATTTCTGTAAGTGAGTGTTCTTTTCTCTGCTTGTTCCAGGTTCTGCACCATCTTCATCTGCCTCACCCTAAGCGTTCTGTCCACGGTGAAGGACTATGAAGATCAGGCCACCGAAGTCCTCTTTTATATCGAGTCCTTTGTCGTTGTGTGGTTCACCATTGAATATATTTTGAGGTAAGTCTTTCATCTCTTTCCTTCGTCCATCGCAGTATTTCTTCCTCTTCTTCTACTTTCTTCAGCCCTTCTGTTTATCCGTATGTCTGTTTGTGAATTCGCTTGCCTGTATGTCTTTCTTTCCATATGTCTATCCAATTATATCGCTGTTTCTTCCTCTATTTTTTCTTTCTTCAGCCCTTCTGTCTATCCGTATGTCTGTCTATGCATTTGTTTCCCTGTCTGTTTTCCCTCTGTCTATCTATACCTATGCATGTACCTGGCTACCCATCATTTTAATTAAGGATTCCCAGGTTCTCTTTCTCTTTCCAAACTTTAGACATTAGACTCTTCGACTTCGCGTATAAATCAACTCACATTCTGGGTGCAAGGTGGCCATCGAAGGTGAAGCAGTGCGTGGCATGTTAGGGGCTTGTAGGAGGCTGCGAACAGACCTTAGTTAGCCTCTGTTAACTTCTTCTCGCTTCCCTGTCTTAGTAAAATAGTATCTACCCTCAAGTTGTTTTCTTTTTATTACCCTTCAGTTGATTCAGATTATCCAAACACTAACAAATTTCCATTATATTCTTCATGTTTGTTTTCTTTGTATTTCGTTTCCATTGAAGTAGATTATTCAAGCATTAATAGATTTCCATAAATGTTATTCATTCATGTCTATTTTTGTGCATATATTGACAAAGGTTTTGCGATCCTATTTAGTTTACTTCACTGATCGTTTTCTTTTGTATATTGTTTCCATTGACGCATATTATTCACACATTAACAGATTTCCAATAATATTCTTCATTCACTTTAAGTTCTATTCATACATTCACTAGTTTTACGTCATTATTCAGTTCCCTTCTCTCATTTTCTATTGTATTTTGTTTCCATTGTCGCACGCTACTCATATATTTGCAATTCCAATAATATTTCCCATTTGTTTTATCTATATTCATTTGTATACCGTAGTTTTTGTGATATAATACTTCCTTTCCTTCGTGATAATTCTTTATATTCTGTTTCCATCGACGCTGCGGGAGATTATTCCTACATTTACGCATTTCCAATATTTCTTTTTCCTTTTATTTTCCCTCCTGTGCACACTCCCGCTTTTCCCGTTAAGCTTTTTTTCTGCTTCGTTGTGTTTTCTTTATGCTTCGCTCCCATTGACGCCAAGACAGATTATTCCGCAGTGGCGAACGTGGCGTCCCTTTGATGTGTGTGTGTGTGTGTGTTTGTGTGTGTGTGTGTGTGTGTTGTCCTATTGGTTACGAGTCTGTGTATATGTTTCTAAGACGCTGCTCTCTCTCTCTCTCTCTCTCTCTCTCTCTCTCTCTCTCTCTCTCTCTCTCTCTCTCTCTCTCTCTCTCTCTCTCTCTCTCTCTCTCTCTCTCTCTCTCTCATTATTATTATTACGTGTATTATCATTAGTAATAGTATAGTAGTAGTAGTAGTAGTAGTAGTAGTAGTAGTAGTAGTAGTAGTAGTAGTAGTAGTAATATTTCATCTGTGCATTCCTTTTCTTCTTTTTCTGTTATTGTTGTGCATATATGTTGCCCCTGTTGCTGTTTTTACTAATAAAGTTTGTTTCTTTTTCGCCTATTCTACGTACTTTCATGTTCGCCTGATATTCTGAATTCCTATACTTTTCTTTATTTTTTTCCATTTTTCAGACGCCTCATCCCCTTCGTTTTCATTACCCGTGTTTTCTTTTATCCCTTCCCTCCCTCCACTGTTGCTCCCCCTGGTGTTTCGAACGTACATATTTCCTTTACTTTTCCCCTCCCTCGATATCTCCTTTTTCTTCTTTTCTACGGGGCATATTTTTCTTTCTCTACTCCCCTTCAATATTTCCCTGATTTTCTGATTTTATTTCGTATTCTCACTATTTCCCCATTTTCACATTTCCTCCTTTTGGTATATATTATTTTTCTACTCGCCTTTGACATTCTTTTTCTTTTAGTACTTTCTTTTGATTATATTTCCCATTAGACTTATTCATATATTTTTTTACGAGCGTTCCACATCATTTTTCTTCTTCCCAGGAATTCTCGTTTTCATCTCTCCATATTTCGCATTTCACTCTCTCCCTTTTTGTCGGATTATCTCAAATTTCCTATGCATATTTATTTTTCCTCCCTCAGGCCCCCTCCCCTCCCTGCTTATCTCTCACTAATCTCTCTCTCTCTCTCTCTCTCTCTCTCTCTCTCTCTCTCTCTCTCTCTCTCTCTCTCTCTCTCTCTCTCTCTCTCTCTCTCTCTCTCTCTCTCTCTCTCTCTCTCTCTCTCTCTCTCTCTCTCTCTCTCTCTCTCTCTCTCTCTCTCTCTCTCTCTCTCTCTCTCTCTCTCTCTCTCTCTCTCTCTCTCTCTCTCTCTCTCTCTCTCTCTCTCTCTCTCTCTCTCTCTCTCTCTCTCTCTCTCTCTCTCTCTCTCTCTCTCTCTCTCTCTCTCTCTCTCTCTCTCTCTCTCTCTCTCTCTCTCTATCTCTCTCTCTCTCTCTCTCTCTCTCTCTCTCTCTCTCTCTCTCTCTCTCTCTCTCTCTCTCTCTCTCTCTCTCTCTCTCTCTCTCTCACATGTAGTACGTAACATCATCTCTCGCTCTCTCTCTTTATCAAACTATCCACATTCTCTCCCTCTCTGTCTCCCTCTTCCTGCATTTCCCTCCTCCCTTTCCCTCCTCCCATGCAGTCATGTTAAAGGTGATACTCTCCTCAAAGCACGACATAACTCTGGCCTGACCTCACTCCTCACCTCTCTCTTCGGCGTGACAGTTCGTTGGCAAAATGATGATGCACTTGGTGATATGCCCTTTTTTTCGACACCGTTCTTCCATTTGTTTTCCTCTTTCTCACTCACCTGCTCTGTTTCTGTCTTTGTGTGTGTGTGTGTGTGTGTGTGTGTGTGTGTGTGTGTGTGTGTGTGTCTCTCTCTCTCTCTCTCTCTCTCTCTCTCTCTCTCTCTCTCTCTCTCTCTCTCTCTCTCTCTCTCTCTCTCTCTCTCTCTCTCTCTCTCTCTCTCTCTCTCTCTCTCTCTCTCTCTCTCTCTCTCTCTCTCTCTCTCTCTCTCTCTCTATCTCTCTCTCTCTCTCATGTTTTTGTTTGTCTTTTTGCATTTTCGCGTCTCCATTGTCTTCGTTTCAACCATCCCCATCTTTCTTTCCTCATTTTCCTTATTTTTCTTTTGTTTTATGGGGCATTTGCATTTCCATTTTCTACTTACATTATTCCTTGCAAGTCCACCCTTCCCCGTTCTCCTTTTCTGTTCTGTGTTGCGAGTCTTGCATTTTCAGCTAATCTCTTGTCTCTTATCCTCAATCATTTATTATTCTCCTTTATTCCCTCCTTTCGTTTTTTCACATCTCTGTCTCGTATGAGTTTTGTTTTTCCATTTTTTCTCTTTGATCTTATTTCCATCCTGTTATTGTGCCTTTTCATACCCTTCCTTCCTCTTATTGTCCCTTTGTCTAGTCTGAGCTTTGCAATTCTGTCCTTTCTCTTCCCTTCTTTTCGTCCTCCTATTACGGGGACTTCAAACGAACACTTTCTCCTCCTATCCTTTCTGCCTCGTGTGTGTTTTGTATTCTCTTTCCTCTTTGTGTGTGGCTCTCATGTCTCTCTTCTTAGGGTAAGCCTCCGAGTGTTGTTTTGAAATTTAGATGTTTCGTTCACTCCCTCATTCTGCTTTGCTCTCTCTAGAAGTGTGACTCCTACGACGCATTGGCAGTAGTAAGTGATAAGTTTAAAGCAAAATTCATCACCCACGTGTTAACTCATTAGGTAGTTAGTATGGCTGTTATTCCGTTTTTTCATACTTTTTTCCTGTCAATTTGAAGGCTCAGAATTATTTCGGGTGTTCTAATGGTTGTTATTTTATTCCTCGCGGTTTTCTTGTTATTTTGAAGGTTGAGCATTTTCTGTCTGACTGTCGTTGTTATTCTCTCTTTTTGCTAGGCTTTATTCCTCGCGTTTTCTTGTTATTTTGAAGATTTGGCACTTTCCCGTGTGACTTTATGGTTGCTATTCTTCTGTTTCTCACGATTTCCCCTTTTCAGATTATGGTCCTCCGGTTGTCGTTCGAGATACCAGGGTTTTTGCGGCAGGATGAAGTACGCAAAGAGGCCTTTCTGTTGTATAGGTAAGTAAAGCCCTACAAACTCTGGGCCATACTATTAAACATTTCGTTGCCCAGGCTCACACATTTGACAAGGCTTTCGCGGGAGT
This sequence comes from Eriocheir sinensis, assembly GCF_024679095.1. NCBI lineage: Eukaryota > Metazoa > Arthropoda > Malacostraca > Decapoda > Varunidae > Eriocheir > Eriocheir sinensis. The sequence goes on along the minus strand of NC_066521.1, from coordinate 19,562,375 downwards.
TGTGAGCCTTTCCATGGGTAGTTTTCTGACCCTGGTGGTAGTGTGGCCCTTTGTCTGTACCATGAACCTAAGGAAACACTCATTAGAACCAGACTATGCACCGCTTCGTCACTTGGAAAGAGTTGGTATGAGGGGCGGAAGCGTCTAACAGTATTGACCTCTTATTCTTTCGTTGTATAAGTAAGCATACCCATATATAGTTCTCTTTTTTTCTCTCTGTTGTAGCCTATAGGTAAGTGAAGCCCTACAAAGCCCTACTCTTCTGTTGTATGAGAAGGAGACCAACACATTTACTTTCTTATTTTCTCTCTGCTGTATAGGTAATTTAGTCCTACGAACCCTTACGCTTCTATTGTATATTGAAGCAGACCAACACATTTCTTTTTCGTTTTCTTTTTCTCTCTGCCGTATAGATTAGTCAGCCCTATAAATCTCTCATATTTTCCATTATATAAGCATGTTCGCCATATTGACCTCCTCCGTTCTTCCATATTGTTAGGCAAATCTATCCACCTCAGTTTTAGTGTTCTATAAGGTTTTTTTATGGGTTTTTTATGTTTTGTTGCACTTCAGCTGTTTCCATCGCTCTAAAAAAAAAGACGACCCACAGAACTTTTTATCTGGAGCGCTAGTCCTTTATTTACGCCATAAAAAACAATGGATGTCGGTCAACTGTAAGTAAGACAAACAGACAGACAGAAACAGACAATCAGAGACAGACACATCCTGGCAGACAGACAAGGAGAGACAATGGAAATACGTCTGCTGTGTATGGATGCACTTACTTGTTCGAGTGCTTGTTTTATGTATGTATGTATGTATGCGTAGAACCCTACCTCCATCACACACACACACACACACACACACACACACACACCTCACTCTGTATAGCCTCTTCCTTTACCATTTGTTTCATCTCCACCTTTGAAGTATTCGAATAAAAAAAATAAAAAACACTGGATTTTTCATCTCTATGGAAATCATCCCCTGGCAAACACGTGTATATCAGTAACGGTTATCACTGGTTGAGCTGAACATTACAGGGAAATATTACCTGAGAGAGAGAGAGAGAGAGAGAAATGTTATATTGTTCGGAAAGTGACAATATGTTTTTCCATTCACACTCTCTCCCTAGTTTACCTTTTCGCGAGCAAGGGGAGTGTCTACATCTATCTAAAAATTTATCTACATGCCTATTTGTCAGTATTTGCTCAGCGATGCAGTAAAAATACTCTACGGAAATGGCGTGCCGCGTTTCACTACCTCTATCTCTATATTGCTCTCGCTCTTTCAGTCTTCTTGTTTTCTTCTTTTTCTTTTGCTTCGTCTTTTTCCTCCTTTTCTTCTTCAGCAATGCCAAGCCAGTCTTTTCTATCACCAAGGCAATGAGCGAGGAACAATCTTCAAGGGACGAAGCTACAATTGGATGCCCGCCAGCCTGCCGACATATGGGACCAGTGATGCTCTCTTTTCATCCCCTCTTGATTCGCCCTTTGATATTATGATCCTCTCTCTCTCTCTCTCTCTCTCTCTCTCTCTCTCTCTCTCTCTCTCTCTCTCTCTCTCTCTCTCTCTCTCTCTCTCTCTCTCTCTCTCTCTCTCTCTCTCTCTCTCTCTCTCTCTCTCTCTCTCTCTCTCTCTCTCTCTCTCTCTCTCTCTCTCTCTCTCTCTCTCTCTCTCTCTCTCTCTCTCTCTCTCTCTCTCTCTCTCTCTCTCTCTCTCTCTCTCTCTCTCTCTCTCTCTCTCTCTCTCTCTCTCTCTCTCTCTCTCTCTCTCTCTCTCTCTCTCTCTCTCTCTCTCTCTCTCTCTCTCTCTCTCTCTCTCTCTCTCTCTCTCTCTCTCTCTCTCTCTCTCTCTCTCTCTCTCTCTCTCTCTCTCTCTCTAAATATCCACAGAATCTCTCCTTTCTCTCTAGTTTGATAAAGTAACGAGGCATTGAAGGTCAGGGGTCACGCAGCTATCAACTTTGGTGGAGTCACTTACACTTGTGAGAGCCTGACAGAGAGAGGGAGAAGCGTGTGTGTTGAGATCGGATGAATGGAATGTTTCATGACTTGTAAATTGGTCGTTTTGGTGCGTCAGCTGATTCATGGGTTATATTCTTCTTCGTACATCAACATGCTGCAGTTAAGTGAAGCATGAGAGATTAGTTTCGGTAGTTTTGTTTTGTTTTTGTATGGAAGACATTTTAAGGGCTTACTCGAATGTTTTTGTATATCTCTCTTCACATTGATAGACTGCAATTCAAATCATAAAATGGCTCATGGGGAGTTGTCTTCTATGGACTTAGGACTTTATTGCATGTACGTCTTGAAATATAACACTTGGAGCGATATCATCAACTCAGTTTGTTTTCTTTATTTACATCGCTATACTGTGGTTCAGCTTGTAGAATACTGTTTTTTTCATTAGTTTATTATGTGTAGAAAACTAAGAAACCTATTTTCATCTATTTTAAGGGCCGGGTTATTTCATCTATTCACTCTGTTTTAAGGGGTTATGTGAGAAATCTAGTATAAGAGGCATTTTATTCATCACCAGACACTAAGCCACAAATACACAACATCTGACACCCGCACTTCAGACTAGTGGCTTCCTTCAGAGCCATGAGAGTTGCATGCCCATGTTCTCTCATCCACGGAGCCGCGACTTGACTTTGCTATTCATGACCAAGGGACCAGCCTCTCTCCCTCGGCACAGAGAGAAATTGGCATCCCTCTCTTCTTGATGGGGTTGTAGTAATAGCTTTTCATCTTTGCCTTGATAATTTTGATGGAGGAAAAATACTAATGTTCCCTTCAATATCTTAGTTGCCAAGTACACATTTTTTGTACCTCAAGTAGCGAGACGCGAGACTAAACATTGAATGACTTTCTTTAGTGTGATTGTCCTTTGTTTGTGAGGCCTGGATGTATCTACCTAGTTGTATTTACCTAGTTTTAGTATATAGAACCTGAACTACACTCATGAGGTCCTGCTTCCATATCTAGACTTGTCCAACTTTTTCTTATATTGCCACACACTCTTTGCCTCCATCACCTTTTCCTCTGGCTCATTCATAGTATGTATTTATCGATGTATTAATCTATTCATTTATCTATTTATTTATTGTGTGTTTGTGTCTAAGGCTGCACGTGTTCCCCCCCAGACATAGTGACCATAGTGGCCTCAGTGGTGGTGCTGGCCAATGGCTCGGGCGGGCAGGTGGTGTCTGCCGTGCGGGGGCTGCGCTTCTTCCAGATTCTGCGCATGGTGCGAATGGACAGGCGGGGCGGCACTTGGAAGTTGTTGGGTTCTGTTGTCTTTGCGCACAGACAGGTATGTTTTTCTTTTTGTGTGTGAAGTGGTTTGTTTATTCGGTAGTTTTAGATACCAGGACCACATTGTTCTGAAGCTTAGCCTGGTAATGAGTAGCAAATTTTAAGTAAGTTCTGTGTTTCTTCTCTTGTGAGTATATTATTCACTTACTCGCTTATGCATATACATTCACAGGACCTACTCAATTCTGGAACTTATCCGGAAAATGAGTAACAAATCTGAAGTTATGTATTTCGTCTACTGCGAGTTTAGTACAGCAGGCACGCCTTCTACGCGAGGACCTGAACAGTGCGCGATTTGGAGGCAAGGAATGAAGGAGCTATCAAATTCCGCACTCAGACCGACACTCCAGTCAGACAAACAAAACGAATTGAGACACAAAAATAGAAAGAAGCGCTGAAAATGTAGAATAAACACAAAAACGTGTGGAACTTCACTGTGCGCATGGTGCCCCTCACACTTTCATTTGTTTACAAGTGGTTCTGCCGGCGCCGACACAGCCACCAACACACCACGCCGTCATTTCAGTCACCTCAGACAAAACAAAACAGAAACAGGCGATGAAAGTGAAGAGTAAAGGCAATAACATGCGTAAGGTCACTGTGGAAGCACGTGGCGCACCTCACACTCCTTTGTTCAGCAGCGCCGCCGCTCAACGCCGCCGCCGCCACCTCCTCGCCCTCAGCACCTCATTGTCAGAGCTATTTTAAGATTATTTACAGCACTATGTCCCGTTCACGTCAATATAGGACAGGTGTATATAAATAAGTGCGCCTTCTTGATGTCCTGCGGCGCTTGGCAAGAGAGGCAGCGGTACTAAAAAGGTCAGTCAGGGCAATAATGATAGTTCCATTTATCGATCTTATTTACTCCGTCTCTTGATATTGGTGTTAAGGTTAAATTATTTATTTCCGATATACCATTTTTTCCCCGTTTGTCGCCCATAGAGTTGCGCAGTAGGTGTGCTTAGTGTATTCAATTACTTACAGTACCTACTTCTTATTCACAGGAGCTGATCACGACGGTGTACATAGGGTTCCTTGGGCTGATCTTCTCCTCCTTCCTCGTCTATCTCGTCGAGAAAGACAACAACGACCACTTCAAAAACTTCCCCGATGCTCTTTGGTGGGGCGTGGTGAGTAGCAGCAGCGTCCACCAGTTTCTCCACTGCCTAGTGTCATTCATCATAAAAGCTTTCAATAAACCCAGATATATTTCCTTTAATAATGCATAGTGAGCACAAACATCATCTCCCTGTGTCTGGCCACTGGCCTTTGTTATAAAAACTTTAATAAACACTGGAACATTATTTTGCTGCAACATAATAAGTGCACACAATATTTTTCATCTATTTTACTGCTCCTACTTTTTGTCATTTAGGTAATAAAAACAACTATTAATTTGCTGGGACATAGTTCAAATATCATTCTTCAACCATTTCACATAACCTTCCTTTTTTTTGTCCTTCCTCACAAAAGCTGCAGTAAATGCATGGATATAAAATTATTTCCCTTCCCTGCCTCAGTGCAGGTGATGCTAAACACCTCTTGGGGTTTCAGATAACGCTGTGCACAGTTGGATACGGTGACGCTGTGCCTAAGACCTGGGGAGGGAAGATGATAGCGTCAGGCTGTGCGCTGCTTGGTATCTCCTTTTTCGCCTTACCAGCGGTGGGTATTTGTGAAGGGATGTTCTTCCCTGTAATCGCATGCTAAATTTTGTTTGTCATATTTTGAGAACAAAAGCACATCTTCATCAGAGGCTAATATAGTATTTGATGCATAAAGATTCAGTCATTGTTTTTCCCCATCTCCAGGGCATCCTAGGGTCTGGGTTTGCCCTCAAGGTACAACAGCAGCAGCGTCAGAAGCACATGATAAGGAGACGGCAGCCCGCGGCCACCCTCATCCAGTGTCTCTGGCGATGCTACGCCGCTGACGAGCACTCCATGTCCGTCGCCACCTGGAAGATCCACCAGGTGCCTCTTCCTTCACCTCCCTCGTAAGTATGAGAAGCTGACTGATGATGTACATACAGTTCTTCAGGATAACTGTCGTGTGATGTAGAAGTGGGACATTATCCTTTCTGGCCATAAATGCTTTGCCACCCTGCATTATATTCCATGTACAAACTCATACAAGTCTTGAGTCTCAAGATAGCAGTGTGTGTTAGGACTGACCCACTGAGATTTAGATTTTGTTTCATGTTGAACAAGCGGCATGTAAACTATCGGCCACGCTGAGGGACACCCTAAATGCAAATTCACTTGCAATATAATTGTACATAAATATTATATCAGCATATACTCGCTGAAGACTCACTTAGTAGTCAATAGTTATTCAAACAAGGAGTACAATCACCCAGCTTGGCAGTGCCCCGCACCACAGCCATTTCTGCCGCTCGTCATGGCTCAGTGCACCATGCAGCAGGCACAGTCACTCCCCTTGTACCCATAAAGCTTGACACAAGAATACATACCAATATCAGTGCGTGTGTGTTTGTATATATGTATATAGGTATATATATATATATTATATATATATATATATATATATATATATATATATATATATATATATATATATATATATATATATATACGCCACCTAATTTAATTATCATAATCATTTACGTATGCCAGTTAGTATAATTTTCTTAATAATCTTTCCTTTTTTGACAACATAATTTAAAGATTTTAGTCATGCATTTTCTTAATATACTCTACTCTGCATTGTATAAATGCCTATTTTTTTATTGTCCCTTACCAATATCAGCCACTAGCAGATTTAAATGCTTAAGAAATTAAGTCAGAAGCTTATTTTGTTCATTTTTACAGAAGTAATTATTTTGTACTTTTGAGTTTGCTAGGGGAACAGTGCAAGTGACTTATATGGAATAAACACATTATATATTATATGCAGTGATGGAAATGAATAGACTATGATATAATTTGAGACATCTCTCCAGTCTCTTTTGACGTTCAAAACTTGTTCTCATTGACAATGCCAGCAAGCAAGTGCCGAGTAAGCTAATGTTGTACATGTGTAATATCAGTGAATTGATTAAATATTTTTTCCATTGCTCACAAAAAACACACAGGAGACAAATAAGGTAAAATTTAAAGGCTTGATCTGCATAGCACATCATACTGCCTGTCTGTTATACCCACACCAGCCAGTCAGTGTTAGTGTTCTGTGGCCACAGGGAGCCTTCCGTCCCCCTCGTCTCTCTCTTGCTGTTTCCCTAATGAGTACAGTAGTGACAGTTTTGTTTGGTGTTATTAGTTAGGCTCCTTAGCAGCTTATTTTCCAGTGAGTAGTGAAAATGTAAAGTATGTTTGAATGTAGGTGCAGTAGCTGTTGTGGCTGTGACAAAAGTGTGTTGCTGTGATGTGACTGGCAAATAACCACTCATGGCCAATTATTGCTATTCAGACGCAATAATTACACAATGTCAGTTAGTGACCTGTAGTAGATAGATTTACTGGTTACTGCTGTAATGTATGCTATAAATATTACTACAAATGACTCAGTGAAAATTAGGCATTCTTTGCTGGAGAGTATCAGCCACCCAGCTCTAAAAGTAAAGGTACATAAAACAGTGTCCCTCAATATCACAAAACAATGAAAGATTCTTCTGTGTATGTGACTTGTAGATTGATTCACAGTAAGCTGGTGAAGTATACATAATTGAGTTTTGCTGGGTTTTACAATCTCGCTATAACTCTTGTGAGATGTAGACTTCTGTAAAGTGTATATATGTACCCTTTCACACACAGATTACATGCATATACCCTTGGATGTGTTCCTCTCTTTGTAGCGTTGATTTGGAATGCTTAAAAAAATACTTGTAGGGTGTGCTTGCCCATACATATGCATCATACTAATTAGCCCTCATCACAGGAAAAAAATGCTATCAAAAATTGGGCATAGGTACATTAATTTAACTGAGGTATGAAAATAATTATGGAAAGCTTTTGTTATTTTGACAACAGGTCATTTTTATACCTGAGCTCATTTTCCACCTTTTTTTATGAGAACAAATTAGAACAGTGCATATGACTAGGCAAATACATACGTTCATACCTCCTGATTCTCAAGTCCCCGGCATTATCAGCTATAGGCTCGTCTCTCCCTCCTCATGCATCCGTACCCAAACAGTATTGAAGTGCTATTTTAGTTTTGTTGTTTTCGTAGGGTATGTATGTTAATATCTATGAACGAATCCAAATCTCCACTTAGTACTTGCATCAGAAAAAAATAGCACTGATGTTTAAAAATTTACATTAGTCAAAACAGTTGATTATTTTCATGTATCAACTCAGCTTTCTAGAGTACATACTGAACAGGAGTAGCCCATCCAAAATTTAGACAACTTTTTTTATCTGGTAACAATTTCCAAGATGCCAGTTTTTGAACAGTTGCATAATTTTTCAGCTTATATCCCACCATTACAAACTTAGGCTATTGAGAGTTTCAGACCAGCAGAACTCAAACTAATGGATTATCACAGTAATTGGAATGGCATGAATAAACCAGTAAGCATACCCACATTATTTTGGCTAAGGGGTAACACCACACTGCCCAGGTCATGACCATCGTATAATAACCGAAATTGTTATACTATGTGCCATGACCTCTTGAGTGCCTTGATGGCCTAGGAAAGTGAATATAGTATCAAGAAGTAACTTTCGGGAGTCACAGCCTTCGATGATTTGAGTACTTTCTATCCTGTCGTACTTCTTTAGTTCCAACAGCTCGTTTAAATAATGCCTTCTGTATATTTTCCAGGCTTAGGTGTAGATCAGATGAACATATGCACTTACACTTCTTAGCCATAGTTGCAAGGCTGACTTTTAAAGCTTAGAATGCTATCAAGCGTATGAGGTTAGGTTTGCTTTGACTGAATACCTTTTTTATTATTTGTCCATTTGTTTCATTTGCATCTTTATTTTATTCACCTGTAGCAGACTTAGTAATAGTAGCACCAGTGTGTGTGTCCCTGCACCCCATCCCATCATCAGCCTAGTGATGCAAGTATGAGTTCCTTTGGGATTGAAATGCTTACCTCTCAGACAAACTACATACACTGTCGGATAAGAGAAGAAATTACCACCAACAATAACGTACTGACAACCTTATTTAAATACATTTATCATTTCATGTAAATTTCGTAAGTGAAAATAACTTACCATCAGCAACAATAAACTTCACTGTCTAAAGAATCAATGACTGTCTCAGCATATCCTTTGTCAGTATATATTCCAGTTTTCATGTACTCTCGACATTGTAGGATTTTTTGGTTTATTTCCAGTCTTCGTTTCTCAGTTCAGTATTTCCCAGATATATAACACTAAATTCCTTTCTAGCATGCATGAGTATTAAAGCCCTGTAGACATAAGCCTTTATGATGATATGCTAATACTTCTAACATGATTTGTGTTTACTTTCTATAATACTAGCTTGTGTCAAGTGCGAATTTCCTTTCCACAAATATTTTGAATTTATTAAGCAAAACAAAGTGGTGAAAAAAAATCTCACAACTATTTAGGATTCATATATCTTCAAATGGCTTAAGATTTGTTATCCACTCAGCAATTTATTTATCCTTCACACTTGCACACTGTTACACCAACGGGGATGAATGTGTGTTATTGTTAGCCGTGGCATGCAAGACTTGGCTCCTGGCAAAGACTTGGCTCTGGTCTGGGATGTTACACAGCATTGTCCTGTTGCACCAAATAAAGCTCTCCTTTACTCTTGTGTAGTAGTGGAAATGATTGTGTTTGAGGGTAACAGTCAGGGAGATACTTATATATATATATCCATTGTTTCCTTCCAGTACTAGTAGATATATGTTAAGCATTGTTAAACTCATTAGCAGAACTTGAAAGCTCTTATAAATACATTCAGGACAGAATAATTTATGTGTTAAGTTAGTAAAGTGAGCTCTCAACTACATTTTTCTCTCTTCCTCTCTCACTCTCCATCCTTGCCACCATTTCCTTGCCTTTTCCTTTCCGTCCCATAACCCTTTGTCACAATACCTATGTCATGTGACGTCAGCATCAAGATCGAGGAAAAGGAAAAGAACCCTTATGCTACCTCTATGTAAGTACACAGGTACCATAGCCTCCACAGCTGAAAGATTTGCTACGTACTCCTATCTACATTTCAGTCTGCTTGTGGAAAAAGATTTATCCCCCCTGATTATATTTAGTGTAAGATTTTAAAACTACCAGATTCATGTTCCCCTTGTATTTTCTTTTTCTACTTCTCTGTTAAAGAAAAGTTTCATATGCATTGGATGTTCTATATATCACAATATTTGGGTTATGTTAAATTACCTAGCCAATAGACTTTTCATTTAAGCACAAATAAAAAAAAAATATTATACCACTTTGAATGTTGATCTTTTCTATAGACACAGTTTTAAGATATATGCATATATATAATATACAGTACATATACTGCTTATATATATATATATATATATATATATATATATATATATATATATATATATATATATATATATATATATATATATATATATATATATATATATATGTAATTTTTCAGTGTCTATGTACAGGCATCATACTGAGTTTAGCCAGTTGCCTCGTTATGTGGATCCCTTCCCTATCATGTATGTTTGTGTGTCCGTACTGATGATATGTTGTCCCTAATGACATGTGCCTTGTACATTATTGTCCCCTGCACTCCTCTGAGCTCTGCCCATCCCATTCAGTCTGGCAGTAGTGAAGGCTCTTGTCTCATGCAGAAGATGGCAGCCCCAGTGCAATCTGCAGCTTAAACATATTTAGTGTGTCTCTTCTTAGCTTCATTTCCATTCCATGCAAAAATATTCCCATTTAGGAATGTGAAAGGAACATTTGGGCTGGTAATCAATTGAATGAGTGTTGCAGTACAGAGGAGGAGCCATTGAAGCACAATCATGCACCAGTGCATATTTTGTTGGATAGCATTTTTTTTATTCAGGTGTGAAGAAACAATGTTAAAGAATGGAAAAGTTTTCATTATCATGTATAAATGGAAAAATAAGTACTGATATGCTTTCAGTGGTTCTGCTCTGAGCTACTCCAGAGACCATTGGCCAGCTTCAGTCTTGAGCAGTTTCTTCATCCGTCATGGGGCAGACACTTTCATTAGTACCAGTCACACCACCAAAACAAAGCCTATCATGATCTATCATTTGATCTCTACAGTGCTTAAGTTCCATAGGAGTTATGGGCCATATATTACATAATTATTTCTCCTTATTTTTCACATGTAGCTAACATACTTTTGAAGGTATAATTTTCCATATAAGAAATAAGGATTCTTGGCAAGGCAAGGGTGTAGATTAGACATATATTAGCATCTTATTTTTTCCACTTTAAAATACTAATTAAGGGAATATTAGGTAAGATGATTTCTAGAAGCATACAACATTACTCATGCACAGCCATAGGTAATGGCTGCTAATATTAGTATTCATATATGAAATACTTGAAACTAACACATATTCTTTATATATCCAGTTGTAGAGTAGCAGCAGCCAGTACTGTTCATAACTCATATTCTGTGTGTAGGATGTAACATGAATAGTGCAGTTAGCCAACAGTTACTATGCAGGTTAACTGCCTCTATCATCAAATTAGTGGCACATAAACCTAACACATATGCAGTCACTTACTTGTTCTTTTAACTTGTCAGAATACAAGGCAGACTAGCATTTTGTATCAGTATTAAGACTGAACAAATATTCAGAACAGTAGGTAAAAATATAAGTGTCAACTACTAAATGGAGTGAAGAAATAGAACATGTGTCGGAGGTATTGTATGGATGAAGGAGGAAAAAGTGTTGAAAGGGTAATGGTATGACCTTCCCTGGTGTCTAATTTGATGCCAGAAGATAATGAATATATTTTTGTTCTCTCTTATGGTTGTTAATTCCATAGGAGCCATGTGAATAAGCATGTAACTGTTTATTTGTATATTTGTTTTTATCATGCATAGAATAACCTGCCTTGAAGTCTGACATCTTAGTTCCAGGCCTGACAGTAATGATAGGGTAGTAATGGGTAAATGACTGTATATGCCTTTTATGTTTGACAATCATTGTGATCAAAAGCCATCCTATGAATGGACTTGATTTTTTCACACTAAATTTAGTAGAGAAAAATGATGCCACAAAAAAATTGAGAAAATCATTAGCATTACTAGTGCTCATTATGAGACACTGCCCCAGGCCTCATCCATCACCCTGCACCTTGACTGTCGCTGAACATGTAGTCTCATAGTCAGAGGTGTGCGCATCTTATGTTACATGTTTTTTTTCCAAAATTTGCAGGAGACAACTGAGTTCGATCAGGCTGTCTCCAGGCCGAATGTAAGGCTGTTGCTGCAATTAGTAGCATTTTTCTGCCGATTGGCACATTTGCTTGCTTGAATATTTTTATACTTTGGATTCTATTCAATACACCAAATTTTGGCAAGTACTACACAGAATTATAGAAGCATCAGTGCACTGGTGTTTGATTAATCAGCAACCAAACTGTTGTTTCAGGAGCAAAATAGTTCACTGAAGCTCACCACAAGCTAGATATTAAAGCAAGGTTGTGCTCATACAAAGTATAATATGTATACTGTATAACTGAAGACATAATTCATCGCAGCTATTAGAATTTATTAATCAGTTAAGCGATGAAAGAAAATTCACTCATGATACTGTAAGTCTTGTCTTGCAACAGCTGGGAAAGCATCCCTGAAGGGCTGGTTCCCTACAGCTGGGTGGTGTGTGTTGCATCACCAGGCAGTAGTGAAGGGTGTGTTTGTGTGGCAAGATGACGATAATGAAATATTAAATCAGTTCACGCTTAAGTCTCTTTACACATATTGTAAAAACAAGTGAAATTTTCTTGTTATTAGTATCATTCCTAACATTGTGAAACATATACAGTGTTAAGAACAGAAGCTCTGACATGCAGCAACTAAGTTATATCTTCTGCCACTTGCCTCTTGCTGAAACTGCCTGGTGATGGGAATACATCAATAAGCAAAAAAAATTTATTGGCTATTGAATTGAATCCATCTTGCAGAAATCAAAGCCATGTCGTACAGAAGCATGCTGATCTCCTTGCTGCTTTTAACCAAGGGACTATTCTTGTTTTATTCACAATGAGACATCAGTGGAGTGACAGCACTGTTGATGTACACATGGAAACATTCATCTGGTCTGCTTCTGCTTGAAATGGTTCCAGTTGCCATCACATTCATTGAAAGCCTCCAAGACGACTTCAGAAGCCAGTCTTCCTTTTTATTTCTATGTAGTTGTAGGACATGTTTATACTTTTCTAGACTTGAGCTTCTGGAAGAAAATCTCCATGGAGTGTGGGAGAAAATCATCCGAGAAGAATACATATTCAGCTTAGGCTCCAGTTATAGCTTTCAGTAGTAATTGCCAGTACATTAGTTTGAAAGCAAAAGATGGCAATTATTAACACTAATTGTCTTCCACACTCCACCCAAAGACCTTCAATACAGTTGTCATAAGGACTGCAGGGTGCTCCTCTCTTTTCACATTGACACTTGGGAGAGCCACCTCACACAGCCATAGAGCATGACTCTTTTTACTGTAGAGACTGGATTACAGCTGAACTGTGTCACTACAGATGCCTCCTAGCTAGTCTAAACCATATTGTTGTGCACAGCAGAGGAAGTCTTGTACTACTACTGAGATAGCTGGGTCTCATGACTTGACACAGAGACCCTGGACCTCTTGGTGTCCAAATTTTTAGCAAGGCTTATGCTTTCCCGTTGTTCCAAGAACCCCACCGGGGTTTTATTTTTTTCTAGCTTTAGTGCATAAACACTTCAGTGACCAAATTAAATACTCTATAAAAGGAAACAAATCATGAATTTATTTTTGTCTGGAGGGTTGTTTTCTTAACTTGATCCTGTTACAGTCTGCATATATATTGACCATAAGAAGCCTGCAGCTTTATTTCTTTGTTACTAAATGCAGATTTTCACTTTAGTGTCAAATATATTTTTTTTTCATGGTGGGGTACTACTTTTATTGTTGTAATATATTCACCCAGAGTGTGGTACTCCCGCTAGTAGTTAAACTGCCAAGGATCCCTCTTAATGTCCTGTCCAACCCCACAGCTTCAAGCATAATGCATCCTTCGTGACCAGATTACCCACAATCCGACGTCACAGAAATGCTCATTCGCCATCTATCAAAAACAGACACACCGATTCCAATCACGCATTAGAAAATCTAGTCAACTCCAATAGGTAAGAAATGGATTTAAAAATGGTAAGCCTTTACTTGATTTCTCATGTCAGTGTAGTATTTCTTACCCAACACTTAGCTATACTTTGGAGTGGTCATATGGCCAAATATAGTTTTAGAAATACAGTCTGCCTTGCCTGACTGATAATAAAAATATTTCAGTGCTCTCTTTTTCAGGAAGCCAAAAAAAAAAAGCATAGTAATTGAATGCTTTAAAAGTGAACTGATAAGATAGCTATCAAACACTTTAGAGATTTATCAACAAGTAAATATTTTGTGGCTAAAGAAACAACTAATATGCTTTTTCAAACTTTAGCAGCAAATTAGATACTTTATTCTCCATTTTATTCCTAAACAAAAGAATACTAACATGCTACAAGATATATTTGGATAGTACATAAACTTGATCATTTTTGTATTCATGAGCTTTGTCCATATTTGAAGATGATAAGTTCTTCAGATTGCAAAGATAAAAACTATGAAACAAATTGCCCATGATAGTAATAATCCTCTTTGCCCTTTCAGGATAAATACCAGCCATAGTGAAGATTCTGTAACGAAAGAATCCTCCGATGTGGTTCTAACGAAAAAGAATTCAGATGGTAGGTGGCTGGCCTGTTCACCTGATTTAAAGGTTTTATTTTCCATTGCAGCTTTAACATGTAGCTCAGTCTCTTCTTTCCCTGAGGTAGGTTCAGCCTTATCAATATAAAACACTTAAAACCTCTAAAAGTTTATCGGTGGTCATCTTGCTGAGTGCTTATGTTTCTCTGTCCTACTCTTCCTCTCCCTTCATTTGTCTCTGCCTCTGCCTGTCTGCCTGTTTGCCTGTTTACCTGTATGCTTACCTGTCTCTCTGTCTTTGCCTCTCTGTGTGTCTAAGTCTTTCTATCTGTTTTCTGTTTCTCTTTTACTAACATACACACAAAAAGAGATTACACTGTAACTCAAGTTCTGTACACTACAACCAGGTAAATGCAGCTCTGTGAATAAACACAGCTCTGTAGTGTAGTGGTTAGTACACTCAGCTCCCAAACAAGATGTTCTGGGTTCAAAGCCCAAGCAGAGTGGAAATGGATTGGCAGTCTCCTTTAATCATTCCTGTATATCACAACTAGGTAAATACACACACACACACACACACTGCTGGCCACAAGGGGTTGAACATTTGAAATATCTCACAAAAAAACTTTCAATTAATCAGTTCCTGGAATGCATAGAAGGTGAGTCTCCTTTTGCATTTTCAATTGTTCCTGATCTGTGATTATTTAGAATGGAATTACTGTGAGCATGAAGGTATAATGTGATTGTGTGCTTGGTTTGGTATATGCAGTGAAATGTTATGGTTGAAAGTTTTCATACTACATGCTCTTGACTTTAGAAAGCCAGACTAATAAAAGAGTCTGGGGGTTTGCTCAAAATATGTCCTGGAAATGTCATTTTTTATATCTTGCTCTTCAGTATTTTTTTTTCTTAGCACTGTAACTAGCTTCTTGTGGTGTGTCTTGGTACAATATATTTTTTGGCATTTTTTATACTATGCACTGGACATTATCTATCCCTCTGTAGAGGAAGAAGAAATGCTTTGCTGTGTCATAGAGAACCAATAGGTATGCAACAAGGAAATAGGTCATGAATCTTCGGAGTACTGAGGTGCCACTTTGATGACCCCCGGATCTTGCCCAGTGACCCACCAGGAAGTTAGGCTGAAAAATCTCCCTTCAGTTCACCTCCGCCTGGCCGCTGCCGCCTTCCTCACCCCAATGGTGCTCAGTGAGACTGGCACTCCGACCAATGGCACCCCGGTGGTGGAGCAGGACCCGGCCCACTTCCCCGTTGTGCTTGCCAATCTACTTCAGAAGGAGTTTGGGGGCAATGTTACCACCCCACGCCGGCCCCGGTCCCCCAGCAGAGGTTAGCGCCAGCCCACTGAGGGACCTCCGACTTCCTGCAGTCACCTGGTGCAGATTCATAGCTACACACACAGGGCCTTCCAGTGTGTAATATGAGCCTGGCACGCCCCCATAGATGCTTATTGTGTTTGTAGAGCACCCATGCAGCAGTGTGCCTTCCATGCTTCAAAGGCTGCCCCTCTTCCTCCTCCTCCTCCTGCTGCTGCTGCTGCTGCTGCTGCTATTGCTGCTGCTGGAGAATGAGGCCATTTAAACTCTATTGCCTGAAGGCCACTGGTTCTTCCACTTATGCCACACTTGTGGACTTGCAAGCATAGCACTTTCAAGCACACTGCACTGTACATATGGACCCTGTTCTTCCACACTGAAGAGTTTCAGTTGCACTATCCCTGGAGCTGTTGGTTGTCTGCACCTATGGACTAAACTCCAGTCACTGCACCAGAGAAGTAAATATGACATGCACCATCACCTCAACTATGGAAAATTGCTGAAGATTTTTACTTTTGCCTTTCAACTCTTTTGGCAGTGAGAAAAAAATTATAATGGGTTATTGTGGAACATTTTTCACTCTTGTCCTTTAAACATTTTGGCAGAGGAGAAATCATAATGTGATATTGTGGAAAATTTTTCGCTTTTGTCTTTTAACTCTTTTCGCAATGAGGGAAAAAAACACTATGGGGATTTCCCTATTATAGAAGTGTTTTGTCTAGCGTGCACTGCTGGCTGTGGGAGAGAGGTGTGTACTGTACATAGAGGCCGGGATGGCTGGGGACTATGAGTGTTGCGTCTGCATTGCTCAGCTCAGCTCCAACATTTTTCAAGAGACGATTGTCCTTGATTTTCTTTTTTTTTTAATTCCTCTTGTTAATACTCCAAAGCATCTGGTAAACTATAAACATAAATTCTTCAGTAGCTCAAAAATGCATGGCAGTTCAATTTACATTCTTCTAGCCATTACCATACCATAAGGAAAACACTTTTGACAAATAGTGTATTGCCTTAGATTATGCAAATGCGTATGGTTACAGAGATTTGAATGCTTGATATATTTTTGCTAGTATTGGCTATAATACATTCATTTGGTTGGCAGCTGAATGAAACCTTATTCAGACACAACATGAATAGACCTTCTTTTTCAGAACTTATATTATTTGTAGATGGACTGTGTAGGTCATTGAAAAGTAAACACTGCAATAGGTGTAGCAGACTTGTATATCTAGAGTATCCGGCACGGACGTAGACTGTTGTGGAGATATCATTGAGATCTGTGTGTGTGTGTGTGTGTGTGTTTATTTACCTAGTTGTATATACCTAGTTTTGATATGCAGGAAATGAGCTATGCTCATGAGGTTCCATCTCTGAGTCTCAGTTTGTCAAACTTAGCTGAAAATCACTTGAAGTTTTGGGATTAAACAACCTCGTTGTTCAAGTTGTTCTACCATTCTAAATCCCTATTTGCATTTTCCATATTAGTGAAGAAAATCAGGTATCTATCTCTACTTCTTAATGTAGAACAACATTTTGTTAGTAGGTGCAATGAAAGGTGAATTACTTTATGTCTGCTGGGCAGGGTCCTTCAAGTGAGTTGTGGAGAAGGTTAATTGTGTTATTTCTGTCACTGGTCTTAGTTCTTGATGCTGTGTGAATGTTTAAGTATTCAACTTTGGTAATTTCTCCCAATATATAGCCTGCCACTTTTTCCTAATATTTTTACTGGTGATAAACACTTGATAACAAACTATTTTCTGAAAACAAATAAGTCAGTGTACTTTAAACTTCAAATTTATTAGTGTTGATTGATGATACTGATTTTTGTAGCCTGGAGGCATCTTCAGGTCTGCGATGCTTGAAGTCTGCTGTGTCCTGATTGACTGGTGGCCACCCAAAATCAGGGCATTGTATTTGTCCCCTTCTTTATTCAACCTTTAGGTATCATGGGGTGTTGTCAGGAATGAGGAATACTTTACACTTTCTGTTCACCCCTAAGTGCCACTACCCACACCAAGCCTTTAATTTCTTATAGACGAGGACGATGACCAACCGCGGGTGCTGCAGCTCACCAACCAGCACAAGGCAGCCATCCGGGCCATCAGGAAGGTGAGAACAAGCAGGGTAGTGCTGGTGGTGGAGGTGGTGGTGATGGTGGGAGCAAAGGCAGCAGATGACAGTAAAAAAAAGGTGATAATAATAGATAAGAGTAGGACGGTGGTGAGAGGTAAAGAAGGAATAGATGCAGATAGGGTAAATTCATCAGTTTTTGCATACCATTCCAACAGACCTCATTCTGAAGCCTCCAGATTCTGCTGCCAAGTGCCATCATATTCTCAGCTGTGTAGTGCGGTGATGGCCTGATGAACGAGCCTCCCATACCCCATTTGCTGGTCAAAATTTCTTGCAAGGAAGGGGCAGGGAAAGTAAATCATTTTCCTGCCTCACCCCAATTCTTCTGAGTAGTTTGTCTCCCAAAATAATCACTATTTGGGATGAAATGCACAAACAGTTGAATATACTTTGTTTCTCTTGGGATCTTGGGAGCATATTTTATTCTTCCTTCGCAGGGATAATATTTTCTTAGCAGGAATTTTCACATTCACCTTGATGATTTTAATGATGAGGTTGTGAGGTTTAAAGACTTAGTGAGTTTTTTTACCCCATCCCATCAAGAACACTCCGTGAACTGTGATAGCCAGTGGTGGATCCAAAATTGCTAAGAAAACAACTTTTTTCTCTTGGTAGATAGAGGAAGCCTGCGCTGGATACAGAATTACTAAGAAAACAAACCTTTTTTAGCTTAGTGAACTTATATAGTCAGTGATGGATATAAATCACCAAAGAAACAAATTTTTTATATTATTTTTACTGTTCCTCCAATATTTTGGAGTTCTCTACATTATTGTATTATAGTTTTGAATGGAATTTTTTTGTTAATTGTGCTATAAATTTTACAGGGCTGGATTTACTCCATTGGCATTTGAAATTCACATTTGTGAAACTATTTTGGAAACCACAAATGACTAGCATTTTGTTGTGGTGCCCTTGTGACTGCTATTGTTTTTGTATTGTAAATTTCAGGAGGAGCAGTAGAAGTAAGTGTGATCAGTATAATTATCGGACAGCCCCTTTGTCTTCCTTGAGTGTGCTGTTTTGGTATTGAACCTGTGTTGTGGTAACCTAGATCTCTTGTCTTGACTCCTGTTGACTTCTTGTCTGTATCCCATATCAGATCTTTATGGAGGCAATAAATAAACTAAGGTGCGACCATTCTATTGCCTGGATGTGTAGGTTCCTGTGTTGTGGCTCTTTTTCTTTCTTTTCAACTCTGCATCACCAGTACATTCTACACTTAGTCAATCTCCCCTCAGAACTTTCTTTTCAGGGTCTACAAACAGTCCCCATTAACCCCGATTTTGTCCAGCACACTAACTGTCTCCCCTCCCGGGCGTAGATCAAATATTTCACGGCTCGACGCAAGTTTAAGGAAGCACTGAAGCCGTACGACGTGAAGGATGTCATAGAGCAGTACTCAGCTGGCCACGTGGACCTTCTGTCAAGGGTCAAGACACTGCAGGGGAGGTACCTCACTGACACTACATACAACCACTACCACCATTAACCAACCCCCCAGCACCCTACCTCCTCATGCCACTGATGACAACTTCTAACCAGTCCTCCTCTGTCTGCTCTCCCACCAACACCAAAACTAATGCCTTTAATCAACCCTCCTCCAGCTACCCTTTCTCTTCACTCCACTATCTATTCAACCTCCTCCCTCATCATTACTTATAACCACTGCCACCACTAACCAGCCCTAGTCATCTACTCATCCTCTTTCCCCTCCTAAGCATTTCCTCATCCACCTCATTCTCCTTTTGTTTCAACCACTACCAACACTTACTAAACCTCCTACACCTTGTACTTATCCCCTTTGCCTTGTCTTTCTCCTCTTTCTTATTTCAGTTCCTCTTATCTCCTTTTCCTCCTTCCTTTCTTGTCAAAAAAATGGCAGACTCCTAGATACCTTTTGGTTTCAATCAGTTACCCAAGATGTATATACATATTCAGTTTGCCAACACTGATTTTATATTACTTCAGACTCACTCAGCCCCTTGCATTAGGCCTGAGTAAACACTGCCCTGCTTCCCCTCCGCATTTTCCTACTTTTTTCTATAACTTTGATCTAATATGAATTGTTAATAATATTCCAATGTGTTTGATAATTAAAACCATATTACTAGCTTGTGCTAGGCTTTTAAGTTTGTCTTCTGTTGGTTTTCCCTGAGATAAGGGCAGAAGAGCATGCAATATACCTGCATTAGCAAATGTCAAAATTTCACATAGGCACAAACTGACTGGGGCTAAATTGTGCCCTCCTAAGGTGATACGATTTTCCATGGCATTTTTCAAATGATTTATTTATTTATTTTTATTTTTATTTTATTTTATTTTATTTATTTATTTATTTTTATTTATTATTATTATTATTATTAATAGTTCCCACTTTTCAAACAACCCAACTAATGTTTTCTAAAACCCCACTTACCTGACTTGTGTTTTGTGTAGTGTGGAACTAACACCAGATGCATATCTGGAGTGTGTGTTTGGTTTGTTGGTGTTTTACAAGTTCACGTGTTGGACACACTGTCTGGTCTGATGTGTAGTGTCACAACACATGATGTGAATTTCTTGAATGTTCTCTTACTGTCCAGTATGTCTTGCCAGCATTAACACTTCATTTACAAAAATATGGGGTAATTTTTTTGTGGCCAGTAAAGAGTATTGTCAGTTTGACAGACTGATACATATTCATTAATTTTGTAAAGGTTCATTACTTATGAAAAAGTCACTTTATCACATTGTGAGGATGAGGGCTACTGCACACAATGCAAAATGTTAGCATTTGGTTCCACTTGAGCATTTTTTAATGCCTTGATGTCTTATGCAGACAAACACACTAACGTGTGAAATAACACGGGTGTTGTTGGGACGTGATCAGTCCAGAATTATTATAACATCCATTAGAAACTAATAATAGACCTGAACCTATTTATACAACATTGATTGTCCTACTGTTCCATATTATCTCAAACATCAGTATTTGGTAATATATACTAAGGAGGGCATAGATAGTTCCTGTAAGGGGCATACTACATATATTCTTTGTTTCATGGTGCCAGGCCACAAAAGAATTGCTCTTTACCTACACATAAGTATTTTTTGGCATGTGGAAAGACTTCCCAAACTCTAAAAGTGACTAACAACAGTGTTTTCCAAGACAACTCTATAAAAGTTAAAGCATGTTGCCCTGTGTGAGCTTTTCCAGCCAGCTTTAGTCCAATACCCATTAACACTACATGGTGAGGCCTGCCATAACAAGTCTCTCTCCTCCAGTCTCTGCACATTCGATTGTGGTGTGTGAATACAAGCATTACTAACTCTGTACTCTATGCCTGTAGTCTGCATCTTAAGATAAAGAGCAGGACCTGTGGCCCATCCTAGAGTTAGAGACAGCAGACTGTAGGAGTGCATTGATGCTTACTGTTGGTTCCGTGCAGTGGGTATGACAAGTATGCAATAGATCACTGCTGATAGTACAGACAGCAGCAACAGAAGCAGCTGATTACCATAGCCACATACTATATACTAAAGTTTCTGCCAAGACTGTAGGGATTAGATGGCATCATTTGCTACCTTATACTATTCAAATATATGACTGTTTAGACTTACTGCAGCATCACTTGAAAAACTGACTTGAAGGAGGGTTTGGAATAAGCTGTCTCAGTATTCATTGAAGAAAAGGAAAATATAAATTTTATTTAGTTTTCAGTCATATTATTTAATCAGTTGATCCTAAAAATGGGAATGACCCGTTACAATCAAGCATTCATTGTTCCAAACTCTTGTATAAAGACACATGCTGCCAAGACATCCTCCAGGAATGACCCGTGACTTGACTAGAATAAGAGTGTCCTCACCGGAGCTGCCGCCAGGTCTGTACAGGAAGACACCTGTAAACACCAATCATCTTGTGCCATTGAGGTGTTAAGTCTGTGCACAGTATATGAAATAATGTATTCTTTATCATTGTGTGTAATGAGTTATGCTGCTGTTGCCTAACTAATCTCTTGTCTTCCAGACTTGTATCATGCTTAATTCTCTTCCAGGATTGCTAATCAATAATGGTTTTACTCTTGAGAAGAAATCAAGAGTATCAAAACTTTGGTTTATATGCTTAGATGAAAAACATTAATCTTGCAGTGTTGATAGGTTTTGCAGGAGACAATTTTCTGTAAGAGGCATTTTTTTGTAAAGCACAACTTTATAACAGGTGGACAGGGCCAGCTCCCTGTTCATATCTTCACCTATTTCTGTTAACAGAGTTCCAAGTGAGTGTTGTGTGCACATACACACGTAACACTCCTTCTCCAACACTGTGTGCTGAATACAAAAGTACTCCGAACTATGATCGTTTCCCTGCAAACAGGGCCTGATCACGCACTTCTAAACTTTAAACCTCACAACTTTACCACTACAGCAGATTTTCTAACCGTTTTAAGGGAATCATTGAAGCTGATCGCACCTAATTAGTACCTCTGTCATAAATAATCACCCATTTAAATAAGTGGCTCAAGAAAGTGATAACCAACCTCAATGAGTAACTAAATACAGTTGCAAAATAGCCTTAAAGGTTCTCAAATTTCAACCTTCCCTTCCCTAAACTGCTGCACTCTCTCTTTCCCTTCCTCAGATTAGGTACTTCCTTGCCAGACGTAAGTTCAAAGAGGCCCTAAAACCCTATGATGTAAAAGACGTTATAGAGCAATATTCCTCGGGCCATGCAGATCTACTAACAAGAGTAAAGTACCTGCATGGGAGGTGAGTGCCGGGCCGGGGAGGCAGACGCCTAGACGTACATTTTGCACCAAACTCTCTGGAGCCTGACTCAACCTTTCATAGCTTTGGGGTCATGACTGTACTTCAACATGTGCCAAGGTGTCTCCTCTGTCTAATTTATGTATACTACTTATTGCATTTTTGCCACAAATTATCATCTACTTCAAAAACCTAGTCAGCTGCCATAATTATGAGCATGGTAATACTCTGTCATTAGGATGGAAATAATTGATTGACACGATGTATGTCATTTTCAAGGGACTTTTATATATGATTATTTATATTCTGCACATATATTTGTAATTTTTCATTATTGAGTCTGACACATCATGAAACTTTAATCTTGATTGCTAATATAATATGAATTTTATATATCTATATTTTTTCCATACTCTGCACATATGTTGATCAT
Source organism: Eriocheir sinensis (assembly GCF_024679095.1). NCBI lineage: Eukaryota > Metazoa > Arthropoda > Malacostraca > Decapoda > Varunidae > Eriocheir > Eriocheir sinensis. The sequence goes on along the minus strand of NC_066521.1, from coordinate 19,539,539 downwards.
TTTTCATTGTATTCATTGTGAGACAACATTATAAGACTTTGGTCTTCATTCCATGGTTAACGTCCCGGTATATGCATATTCTCCGAGATGGTTGTTGTTTATTCCTCTGGTGTCTGTTCCTTCCTGCATGGCTGTGGGGTGAGGAGAGGCTGGCCTGGGGCAGTGGAGGACTGGTCTTAACACACAAAATGCAATGTGCCAGCATAACTTCCTTCTAAAAGAGAAACGCAGAGAGAGAGATTATATGTCATCCTGATGTTCGTACTGCATTGAGTCAAGCAGTGTTGCCTCATGTCCATTTGACTTGAGATGTGCATTAGAGAGATGTAGAATGCAATGGAAGAGTAGTGGATGTACAATGGTGCTTTGGATTGAAGCTATGAATGTTTGTCTCCCACAGTCTCTTGGTGTAGGACACGAGAAAGGCAGATTGAATATCACAAATGAAGTTTGTTTAGTTTACTTGATATAGTACTTATTCAAACACAGTTTGGTTTGTTACACATTTTAAATTGTCATAATTTTGATTTCATTACTGCCAAAAACAGAAAGATTTTATATTTCCCAGCAGAGTTCTGTACCACTTTGGTGTATTCATAGCCAACAAGAAAATACAAGGAGCTGTTTCTTTCATTGCTGGTATTAAAAAAATTGAATATCATATTTTCTAGTAGGGTACCATGGTTCCACCTTGGTGAGCTCATAGCAAAGAAGAAAATATAAAGAGCTAGAACTACATTACAGAAGCATAATCTACACATGAGAATCTTGTCTACATGAGTTTTACAGACCATCTTGACTTTACTCACAAGCCAGTAGGCAGCTGATGACTGGACTGCACAGAGACCCGTGGACTGTTTAACGATGACACATGAAAACTGAACCATTAACTTGAGTAGCTTTGTTTGACAACTGCATGTTTCAGGAAATAACCTTTTGCATGCTTCAAAACAGTACTCACACCTGGATTCATGACTTAGCATTTTGATCTGCCCTTTTAATAGATAAAAATGCACAGTAAATGATCACTACCTACATGTTATAATTAGAATGCCCCATGAAGTCTTTGTTTCAATTGTAATAATCCTAAATGTACTAATTTCTGTCCTGTTAAAACTATCTGCCATATGTGTAACTGCATGCAGTGCTGAACTAAACTCTGCTGGACATTACTGTCCACCTCTTACAAAGTTTTACTTATTGTAGTAGAATGACTCTTACAATAATCTTTACAAAATACTTTTTCAATAAATAATATGCTCCTTAAACTACACCCAAGAATTATTTAACATTTAACTTGTCAATTTTTAGTTGGAGTATTCTCTCCTCCCCCATTATTTTCAGCTTTGGAAATAGTTGTGGCATCTGTGGCCCAAAGGTCACACTTTGAGCACACACCTTAAAGACTAGAATTGATGGTTAGGGTTCTTGCCTGCCCTTCATGTTGGCATCCCACCAAACCTTGAGCAGTTGCAGTCAGTGAAACATGTCATGCACTGTTTAACCTAATTAGTCCAATAACTACCATTATATGCAGTTTGTTTCAAGCACAAAACAATTTTTGCATGATGATCCCAAAGTAGAAAGGCAATAAAAAGTATGGTGTGATTGGTGACGCTGCACACTTGTGTGTCCTAATTACTCTCCTCACACCCTGCAGGTTAGACCAAATCCTAGGGAAGCAAGGGTCCAAGGCCAAGGACGTGTACGAGTCCAAGATCAGCCTTGCCTCACGCATCGTCAAGGTGGAGAGACAGGTAGGAAGATTCTCAAAGCAGTGAGGTTAAATAAAGAGAAGAAATGTTACAAAGGTCAGAGGCTTGCCAGAGCAGTGAGGTTAAGGATACAGAGGAATTAAAACAGGGGTAAAAGGATTCACACAGTAGTAACAACTACCCAAAAAGCTTAATTTATACTCAGGCTTTTTAGGGAGTTGTTACTAATGTGTGAAATTTTCCTGTTGTAAAGTTGAACTAGCCATTGTGCATTTTGCCCGTTAACTGAAGTATGTCTTGCAGTCAATAAACTATATCTATCTGTACCTTGTGAGATGTATGGTCATTCTTATTAGATAATCAGATTAAGCTTTATAAATAGCTGACATTCATGAACTTCAAATAAGCATATTTTCATATTTCTGTGTGGCTGGTGAGGGCAGATATTGAATAGCTGATTCTCATAAGCAATCATGCATGAAACTCCTGATCTATTGTATTCTCTCCTTATCTTTGTATATCTTTGTACGGATTCTTTCAGGTTGATGATATCGAGTCCAAATTGGACCAGCTAATTGACCTGTACATGGAGGACCGGAAACGCCTCTTGGCCCTGCCCCCGCTTGGCTCAGTTCCCTTCCCCACCACCCCCACCTCCTCCGCACCCCTACCAGGCTCCCCAGACAGCTGCAGTAGCGGCCCCACCACCTCCTTCACCCCCATCTCAAGTTCCTCCACTGTTGTCCCCTCATCTTCCCTCACCGTAAGTACCTTAAAACAGCAGTCACCCTTTTGAGTCAGTGGTAATGGATATTGCTGTGTACCATCAACTAATGGACTCAGTATCAGCAGATTTTTCTTTACAGGAAAGGAAGCAGCTGAAGGCCAACAAAAAAAATGTAGAAAAAAAATGCTAGTCACTGCTATTCAGAACCTAACTATTGTTTCGGAAGAGTGAAATATTATGAAAATGTTTTGTATTTAAAGAGGTTAACTCCTGAGCACTTGCCTGAAATTCATCCTTCAAAACAAATCCAGCATTTTTGTGTCCCTTTAAATTATGAAAATGGCACAAGTGTCTGGTTGCTACTAACATAAATTTCTGAAGTAGTCATTCTTATGTGAAATTTGACCCCATCAGGACTAAGTTTCATTGAAAAGAAAATTGATCCTCTAAAAAGTAAAATTATGTAAAAGTAGAAATGTATCCATGTGAAAGTCAACTCCATAACCTCATGTTTTTGTCTTTTGTCCTTTTTTCTAATTACCATTTCTTTATCATCATAAAAATTTTAATTTCTTCACTTTCCTTTTATCTCATTTTCGTTTTTACTTTTTAATCTTTTCCCTCCAGCAGGTTCCTGGAGCTCCCCCGCCCTATGTGTCGGTACTCAAGCCTAAGCCCATCCTGGTGGACAAGCAGGCCTCTGAGCCCAACACACCCACTAACAAGTACTTTGAGAGGCCCATGATGCGAGGCAACTCTGACGTCTCTCAGAGGATGAAGAAGCGAGTTACTCTGAGGTACAACACAGCTGCCTCAATGCACCTATCTCTCTATCCCTCATATTTTTCCTCTTCTCAAAGTTGTTATAAAAAGAATGCAGGAAAGAGTTACTTTAATGTATTTACTACTCACATTCCTTTTGTTATTCTGTTTTGAAAAGTTAAAGTTAAATAGTAATATAAAAAGAAATGCGTTCTGATTTAGGTTTTCGTCCACAGCTCACTGCCGTCCCGTCATTCCCTAGAGGCCAAGGAGCCCGACTTGCTACAGGTGCCGCAGGTGGTGCAGATCGAGCACATGACTGCCCCCTACATCGAGGAAGACTGTGATCCCAGTACCCAAGGTGGGTGCCAGAGCATCTCAACTTATCAGGTTAACACACACATGCATTGTTCACTTTTGCTGGCCAAAGGTATGACTCTTGCCTTTGCTGCCTCTGTACGATTGGTCGCACGGGCAGCAGCTCATGAAGAAGGTATGGCAGGTACAAGTGTAGATGTTATTTGAAGTTGTTCACAGCTGTCAGAGTGAGAATAGTGTTTACTTTCCTTCCCATCCTGTGCTTCATTCCTGCAGAGGTTACTTATCCTATGTCTGCCCTTCCTCTTGTTGATGGTTGTGGAGAATTCACACTTAAGGTGATGGAAATATTTTTCTGCTTGGAGGCAGCTGAGTACACATGTTGTGAATAATACATGACTTGTAATCAATTTAATAAACAAACCTTTAGTAGCAAGAAGGCTTCAGAACCATCTATATAGTGGTTGTCTTTGCTGGAGGCTTATAGAAACTATTTTATCCAGATTATGTATTCATGTAGTTATTGCATGTCAACCCTACATGTGAGAGGGATGAAGTCAAGCAGCCTTGTTTATGATAGAGGTAAAATTTACTCATGATACCAGAGTTATCATCTTGTCACATGTATCATATTTATTGATTAACTTGCCTGGGAGTAACACTTTGCCCAGGAGGCAGGGGACACAGGGCAGCAAGCACTCCAATGCAAATGGCCATTCTGCAGTGCATACAGGAGGAAAAACAGAAGGCAGCTGGTTGAGTAAGCCACACTTAGTAGGCAAATATGCTTTATTACAAGGGAAAAAATTGTCGTTGCCATACCAGCTGGGGAAAAGATAGGATTGAACTGAAGAATGTAGTTGCAGGGTTGAGTGGTCAAGTTCTTCCACTCATTGGGGAAAACCACCACAGTGTTCTGAAGCAAGGTAAGGACAGCATGTGTGGGTTGGTATAGCTAGCCAACCTTGTGTAGCCTCCTCATATGTAAGAATAAAAAGAAAAAAAAGAAAAAACACTTCTTGTTAATCAATACAAAAAATTGTTGGTATTTCTGCTGAGGATTTTTGTCTTAAATTTTATCATTTAGTCAGATTACCAAAATCAATTAAGTTGGTAAGTAATTATAGATTACATAGTCTATTATGTGTTGCAAGCTTTGTATAACCCTCTATAAACATTTTCATACTTTCTGTGAATCCTTTTCAGTGCTGGGTTCTCATGCTAATATATTAACTTTCTGCACTCAAGTAAATATTGCATGTACTAACTCTCTACATTAACTATATAATGTATACTCATAATTGTATTGTTTCAGTTCAGTGCAGACATATTAGAAAGATTGTTAAAATATGGATTGTCCAGTCAGCTTTTGATATACTCTTGCAGTGTTTGAATTTAGTGCAAACACATTAAAAAGTTGTGCTCTTATCAGCAACTGTAAAATTATTAAACATTGAATCTGTTGTTGATGCTGCTAGTGCATCACTTTTAGATTCATTGCTCTTGGTAGCAGCTTATCACCTGCCAGTCTGGATGTAAATAAGTTTATCATGCAAACCACAGTTTACTGCTTAACATTTATATGATTTTGCATGTAATGAGTCCAATGCCACAGCAGCACATGTACCCTACCACTAAAAAGTATGTCTAGATAAGGAGAGCAGTTAATTATTAAAATGTACAAAGATCATAATTGTGTAGGGAACCTTAGTTATTGATACATATGAAAGAATGCATCCAGATTATGCATCACAGCCTTTGGTTGGCTGGGCACTGGATAACAAGACAATGAGTGCACTTAGCTGGAAGAGTAACACTCAATGCATGTGATGTAAAGCCTTGGAGACCCATATCCTGCGTTGGTATGCAGACATGGATATAGTGTTGGATGATTCTCAAGCCTTATATGATATTATCTGAGCTGAGTTTTAATAGTGAACAGAAATTTGTGTGGATGAATCACTGACATGCATCACTGTTTTAAAGCTTATATTTTGCTTATATTTTTCCATAAATGCTGGTAACTGCAGATTGTTGAAGGATCGTCTGGCCTTGAAGGACATTTTCTGAACTGTTTTGAAACTGAATAGAAGTTTATTGGATATGTCAGTGAAATGCATCACAGTTTTATAATGTATAGCCATTTCCATAGACTTTTCCTGTAAATTCTGGTGACTGCAGATTCAACCTAACCGTGATGAGGTTTGTGAAAACTGGCAGCTGCCCCACAAACTGTGATGGTTAGAAGTTTCCTCTCTTATTTCAGACACACCCCATCACATTCCATAAAGACAGAACTAACCTTCTAAACCCTATGTTGTTCCTCTTGGACTCACAACCTCAGTGGGGAGGTCAGGCATGGTGGTGTGGCCCACCCCCTGCAACACACAGGCTAGTCTCAAGTGCCCACCGTTCTTCACTGTACTGAGCCTTTGCACCTCCTGTCTTATATCACAGCAGTTGAAGACCTCCTCACTAAATATCTTACTAAGTTTTGCCCCTGTAAATTCTCTTAGCCTTGTCTAGTAGAAGTACTACATGTGTTTAGCAGTATTTACTGTTGTATTTTGGTCATGTTGTGTGTTGGTCTCTTGCCATCTCAGTTATATTGAATAAGCACTATCAGAAATGCATTTAATGCAATGTAAACACTAATTTCTGTGCATATTTTTGTGCATAAAATACCAAAATGTTGATTTACTGCTTGCTGTGAGTTGTTGGGCCGTGGGTAAGTGGTGAGAAAATCATTAATGTACATCATAGTTATTTCTTAGCCCCATTTATGGTGGAAGTGCCTTAGTATATTTCTTACTTGTCTACCACTCATGCATTTCTATCTTCACATTTTTTTATCTCTGTTAGTTCACTTCAAAATTCATATTGGAGGTGTAAGGGTTGGAAATTGGAAATCATTTTCACAACTATTTTCTTGGTGCTCAAAAATACACTTCCTATGGCGGTGAAACTTCAGCATCTTCTATGCATTTGCTTTTAACAAGCAACTGTTACTCTCATCATCATTGTCAAACTGTTTTCCTAGGCCTGGTATTCATTTACAGGATGTAAGTAAGCTTTACTCCCTACTCGAAATATTCCCTCCCTGTATCAAGGCTGCTTCTGTACCTCACTAACCCTTCCTCTTCTTCCTGTATTGAATGATAATGCATGATATAAAAATTATAGTAAATCACATTATATATTGGAGACAGGGTGAAGGAAGTGTGTACAGTTAACATATCATTCTACAAGGTTAATGCACTATAGTCACCATACACGAAATTGGTCCAGAAGCACCACCCCGTCCCTCACCCTCCCTCCAAGGTAACATTGACTCCTAACTCCAAGCTCCTTTCATCCAGCCAATCAGCTCGCATAGCTATGGAAGAAGGGGCAGGGCTTCTGGACCAGCTTAATGTATGGTGACTATAGTAACATTTTTTTTCAAAGATGTCAGAAAAAAATCTAGGGATAGAAAAATCATGTGCTTGACATACTGATTTCAAAAATTTCATTATTTTACAGGGTCAATCAATATTTTTCATGTATATATATATAGATATATAACCTTTATTCTTGTGGCTTCTGGGTAGAGCCTGTTTGTCACGACAGGAAGGCAGCAAGCATTCACCAGCATCTTTGTACAAAGCTTTGTAGAGCCTTTCCACTACCACTTTGGTGTGCTGCACCAAGCATCACTTCTGAAAGAGAAATGGGACTTTAAAAAAGTCTAAAAATCCATTCTTCACATATGTTTAAGAGATCATTGCATTTCTGCCTGTCAGCATCACTGCACATTGTCATTGGCCACTTGTGGGGTCCGTGCATGCTTGTTATCAGGTCTCAAAGCTTGTTGGTAATGTACACCACAATGAGACTTCAAAACATTTCATATCTTCCTTCTCACACTTAATGCATTATATTACTTTGCTTAACCATAAGTGGCCACTCATCATGTGCAAGGCATTTACATAGATGAAAGAGCAATGGTCGTAATCTATCAGAATAGCATAAGCTCATTTTCACCATTTCAATCTTCCTCCTTGCTTGAATATTTAATATAAGCTTGAGTTGATGATGAAGTATATTGTCAAAACTCTGCAAAGATCTTTGTTGGCTACTTGAGTATAATATCTTTTAGTATAAAAGCACAGTGAACCTCATGATTTACAGCATTTCAAAATTATTATTCTGTAGGGAAGTCTGACTAAAAGGAAGTGGTAGTTTATTCTGTAATATTTTGGGTATACATGCACATACCCTAACAACTAGAAAAAGGTCTGGATTTGTTCTCTGAGATGAGTCAAGAAGTAAGAGAGATTTTTTGCTTATTAACATGCACTTTCCAGAAATCAAAAGGGTCATTAATTTTTATTTATGGATACAAAGTATATTACCCCTCATTGCCATCATGCTTACACTTCTACCTCCTAGGACTCTGGATTGACCCTATGACCTGCCTTCCCTGCAGTGTCCTCTTCCTTTCTTATCTTTCCATTCTACTGTACACTTGTCAGTGTTGTTATGTAATTGATCACTGTTGAGTCTACACAGCACAGCACTGAAAGCTAGATTAGTCTCTTCAGATCACCAGGAATATGCCTATTAGTGTAGTGTGTGGGATGAACACTTCCACAATTTGTGATGCTCCTTACTCTATATGGCACTTAACAGAGATTGGTGGAACAGTTATTGTGTGTGTTCATGATCTTCTAGTAACAGCCAGTCACTGAAAAATTTATAGATGGGTATCACAACACCATTTCTGTCTGTGACACTGCCATGCCACTGCACTGCCAAAGTGCATGAGCCAGAGAAATGTGTGTTATCACTGCCAGCCAGCATGATGCAAAGCAGTGTACTACTCGGTCTGATTTATTACATGATCTAATAGTCAAGAGTTTCACTGCAGCCATAAATAGTGAACTATATATGTTATTCTCAAACTCAAATTACAGAGTTTTGACTGAACAGCACTGATTCATAGACACTATCTTAAGGCACAATATAGTTTTATTGCAACTAAGCTTTTTTTTTTTATATATATATATATTATACATTACTGCAGATTTATCCTGGTTTGATATATTGTTATGCATTTTAATTTTGTCTCTTTCCACCTTCAACCACATTATTAAGTAAACCCATTTATTATATGATTAAACAGCATTTTCAGCATTTTGGAAATCATTGAAGCTCAGAACAAAAGTGTTCCATAAAATATGCTTTCGACACAACAAAATAGATTTCCTAACCGCAGCTGGCATGATTAATAATGTAACAATTAACTGAAATTACAGTTTTATATTTATTATAGAAAACTGCTGCCAGCTTCCCTTGCCTTACCATTGTTTGCAGAATTAATGATGTAAAAACTTAAACAAATTGCAATTTCATAACTACCAGAGCTTCTGAATGCTTCCCTTGCCTTTCAGACGACGACAGCAGTACAATCATCACCGAATACGAGTCCCTGGAACCCGCCACCATAGCGGAGGAAAACGAGTTCTCCTCCATCACCATCCCCACCATCTCCGCTTCTGTTGCACAGGACACCACATCACTTCAGGTTCCAGCCCCCACCATCATCAGCCACCCCCACCACACCAGCTTCCATCATCACCCGGCGGACTCAAACCACCATTATCCGTCATCGCACAGCTATCCCGCACACCCTTACTACCCTTACTCGTATCATCACTATCACCGCCACCACCACAACTACGCGCACCACCTCCCTACGCACCACGAGTCGAGGGCCTCATCATCACCGCCGACGTCATTGCCATCGTCATCATACGCACTACTGCCCGTCCTTGAGCCCCCAGTGTTGGTGGGGGAGAGCATTGAGCTGCATGCCACAGAGACTTCACAGCTCCTGTCTGCTCCTGAAATAGTGACCATGGAGGAGTCTTCATCATGATGGTGCAAGAAAGGACACTACTTCTTACTCAGGGCATTCTAAAGATCTATAGTTTGTTGTTATCCTCCCCAATACTTTTTTTTTTCACTCTGCATTTCCATTATACTCCCATCACCTTTTTCCATTGTTTGCAAATCCCTGTCTCTGTTTCCCTCAGTCCTGTTTGTGTTCATGTTAATTTCCTGTTTTTTGTACGTGGGAAGTGCCAATGGAGGCAACAGAATCCGTGAGCCGTTACTGATATTGGTAAGGTTAGTGTGTGATTCCTGGAGGAGAGACTCAGGGTTGTCTATACAGGCTGTTGGTCCCACTCAAAAGACAACATTTTGATGTAAAAAACACTTTGTATCTCCACCAATCTGACCTAACCTATCCTCATGATATTATAACTATAAATGGCTATTTTTTTATGGTTCTGTAGTATCAAAAATGCTCATACACAGTACTGCAGATAAGTTGTAAGGGTGAATGAGTGGAGTTCATGACAACATGGAGATCTTTTTTTTTATATAAAGTAGGCAGGAAGTCACTCCAGGTGTTGTGGCAATTTTATATTGTTACATTTGTTGCTGAGGAAAATACATAATGACAATGTGTCTTTCACTATGTTACTTTGTTTCAGCGTGAATTGGTTACCGACTTATTCCATAGTGCAATGTCTCATGAGATGTAATGTTAAGAGACATGGAAAGGTAAGCCTTATCAAAGAACATTAATCATAGTCTCTGAGATAGTAGTGATTTAGTTCCTAAGTCTCACTCACTTCTTGTTATTAATGAATAAGTGATTTATTACCTCATAGTTTTATTGATTACACAATTAGGAATATTTACAGTAAGGAGTGCTAAATACACTCACAGCTCTAATTTTCTCATATAGGCTCCATCTTTTACACCTACAAAGTATTACGGTCTCTCTGCACTCTCCAGTTTGTACTATTCATCACGTGCACACCAGTACAATAATTATAATTAATGATAGTATATGAATATGTATTTTACAACTCGATAGCATATGAATATTTTACAACTGCAAATCCACAAGATCACTACTAATTGACCATCAATCATAGTGTGCAACCAAAATTTGATGGATCAAGCTGAGATGTGAACTGTTTTGTACCTGGTCACAACGGAGGTAATGCTGACTGATAGTCTAGTCTTTTGATCTCTTCATTCACACAGATAATGTTGTTGATGTAAGATTCTCAAGATTCCTCAAAATAAACCTTTGACAGTACTAAATTAATGCTATGAATCAAGAGTTGGAGTATTTGCTTTGAAAGAAAAAGGAAATTTATACAAAAGAGTTTTTTTTTTAATTTTCAACAAAGAACTATGTAAATGATGATTGATGGTCAGTAATTCTTGAATCATGAACTTAATGATGCAGAGACACATAAGCTGACTTTTTTATACAGTTACTTTCATAAATTCTAGCCAGAATTAACAAATAGACATAACATAGAAACTGCTTCTTGATTAGTAAATATCTGGAAAACATATATATGCCTGCACACTAGAAATGCAAAGAGGTTACGAATTTTATACATTTCGTGTTTTTATGGGAGAGAAGCAATATCAGTATTAATAATTACATTAGGTACATAATTTATAACTACCGTTACTACTCTACCATGAGATGTTTTCAGTACCTGTTGCTGCTGCTATCACAATTATGGTGACAGTTGCTTGAGCCTTATTCAGAGCACTCCTTGATTTACACGATGCATTGATAGTCTAGCATATTTACTGAGCCTGCAGTTACTGGATTTCCTGAGTTGTAGTATTATGTGTGATAACTAACATTTCATCCATTCACATAGCATTTTGTTCACCATTAATGCCAGAAAAGCTTTAAAGTATTAAGGCATGAGTGAAGCTCTCCTTTAAGAGATAAAGTCAGCGTTTGGTATTGTTCAGAAGACAGAGCAAGGACTGAACACAAAAGCTTAAGGGAAATGTCCACTAAAGATGCACAAAGGAAACAACATAAGATGAGGCAGAATACTTGCAAGTGAACACATGTCAAAGTAATCATAACTAGTGAGTGACTGGATACAAATTTATGTCATTGATGAGCTGGAGCATATAAACTAATATTAACAAACAAGTTTACTGCTATAGTGTTTATTGGAGCTACTGTTATCTTCCCCTTTTATCAGAAAATTCCATACATTCAACTATACTTAAAAATACAAAAATAAAAGGCAAAATGAAACTAAAATATCCCATCAATCAGTTTAGATAACTGATTCTTGATTGAGTTCATCATTTATTTATTTTATCTTCATCCAGACTCACAAAAGAATAAGAAAAAAGTTCAAATATGCTAGTTATTTCTTTTTATTTATAGTATTGTATTGATGATATTCCAGCACAAGGCAATAGATTTGAAAAGAAGGAATGCTGTGTTAGTAATCATAAGGGATTGACAAAGAAATGGAAAATTAAGAGAAAGCCTGCAAAAAATAGAAAAGGGCTCAGTGTCTTTGGCTTCTTTTCTATTGTAATGAATTAACGATATTCCAGCACTGGGCATCGGTTAATGATCAGGCACAATTGTCATAAATTAGAAGCAGTAATGTTATATGAAAGGAAGGAAGGCAGTGTTAGTATTCTCATAAATTAAAAGCAGCAGAGTTATATGAAGAGGAAGAATGTGTTAGTATTCTTATAAACTAAAAACAGCAAAGTTACATGAAGAGAAGGAGTGCTGTGTTAGTATTCTTAAGGCATTGGTAAAGGAGTGGGAAGTAAGGAAAGGAAGAGTCAGTTTCATCTTGTATTAACACTGCATTACAGGGTTGGGAAAGGAGAGCTGAACTACTGAGCTGAGACAATGAAGTATATTCTAGATTATTATGGCTGTATTTGCATTCAACAGGATATGAACAAATCTGAAGCTAATCATTATTTTTAGTTCTTTTAGTGCAATGAGTGATAGAAGGTCAGTGGCTAGTGACTAATTATTTAAAGTCAATTGTTCTTGTTTTCTCTGCTGATTTGGTTTTACATCTAGTAGTGGTGCTTTTCAACTAACATATAGGCATATTTAGTTCTTTATTGTTATTATGATTAAGGGTTGCAGAAAGGCACAATCAATACACACTGTGAACTAGAGTTAAATGAACTGTTTCAAGTCTTTGCTGTTGAGTGACGGCAAAATGTTCCTGGAGGTGTGTGCCTCTGTTCCCAGCCTCACCCCCGGGGACCAAGAGTAATCAAAAGACAAACTATTTCTTGTGAGATTAAGTTGCTCACCAAACAGGCTTATGTGTTGCTTCGTTTACCCGTTGTTTTGTTGGTATTGTTAATTTGTCCATTTAAATGTCTCATAACTCCTGAATCAGCTTTTATAATTTGCTCATAAGGTACTGTATTTTAGTTATGTTTCACAAAATGACATGAATACTGTTTTATGCATACCACATACATTGTTCGGCAACTTTCAAAATTAAGACAGCAAAAAATGCAAGAGTATTTTATTGCCTAAATGCTTGCCACTGTCCAAGTGAGATACTATTAAGCTTTGATATAACTATCTGAAGGTCCAATATTGCTTGCCATAAAGTGTTTTGAGTTATCAATTGATGTATAGTTTAGTGTACATAATTTTCAAAAATTATTTCACATTCACTACATGACAGCATCTGTAACATAGCCCATTATCACTTGAAATGTTAAATTATGGGAAGGAGGTTTACATAAGTTGAGTATATTGTAAAATATATATATTTCCTGTTTGGTTATTGTGAATACTATATTTGCCAAATATAAATTTTTGCAGTCAGCAGATCCATCATGCCCTCCTCTATAGTTCTGGGTTACTGTGACTGGTTGGCTTCATTGCAGTCATGGGTGGACTGGTGCTGAGGGATTCATTTAATTGTTGACAAAATATAAAGCATGGAAGGAAGGAGGTGCCTGGCAGGCTATATAAAAAAAAAAGTGTAGGGATTGTGCAAGGGCATCAAGGTAGAAAAAAAATCAGATATGAAGCTGGGAAACAAAAAGGTGGCAGTATTCAGTCATTATCTTTTTGGACAATCATGTCTTTTTTGTCACACATGACAGCTAGACAAGCCAAATGCTTTTAATACATAAATATATGACACCATTCAGCCAAACCTTGTGCCTCATTTTTACATAGTGTAAAAGGCTAATAGTAAGGTTTGGTGTGTGTGCTATAAATAGGACAGTAAAAGACCAATGATAAGCTGACCTACGAGGAGATTCAAATTGCTAGAGGTCACAAAATAAGAGATAGAAGGAACACAACTTCATCATGGTTTTAATATGCCAGTAGACCCACTCATTTCTGGGTGGATAAGGCATAGATGTAAGGAGACGTGACACATTTCTCAGCTAATCATTATACAACCACGAATAAACAGTAATATTGCATTTTAACATTTGGTCAGTGCTAGAAGAACGAAGCGCATGGTCCGAGTCGGTGAGGCCTCGATCAAGAGTGGAGGAGAAATGATGGTAGTAAGTACTGTGGTCAAGTTTGTCTGATTTAAGTATTTTAACTTGAGGAATGTATTAGAACCCCAAGTTTTGAAGGATTAGAAGTGAATCTTATACTACTATCAACCCTGCACAGAGGAAGCGGTCAACTATTAAAGTGCTGAACGACCACTTGTCATATTCGCCAGGACTACAGGTAAGGGTCTGTAGGTAAATAGTCTTTGGGAAGTTAAGCATTATAATAAAACAAAACAAAAATCAGTATGTAGACAAGGTGTTTCTGATGTTTTAAGTGAATTTGAATTTCCTCGACATCGATGAACAAGCTATATAGAAAGCGTAATAAAAAGTTTGTACGTGTTGGAATTCTTCCCATCTCTGCCTCATTTGAAGTATGCGGGAGGCTGTTTTCCATCCTTGTAGTAATATATAAATCAGCATTCTCGTGTGATCAGGGCAGGGAGGCTAGCCATATCACTTGGTCTAAAAAAAAAAAAAGTATCATTGCTATTTCCTCCTATTTCCAGACCATCGCCGGGGCTGTGATTATCCAAGGAAATAGTTAAAGGCTTGAACTATTCAGCACCACCTTGGAAATGACTGGAATAGGAGCAATGACTCATAAACTGCATATCAGATAATCACCACAAACTTCTTTATCGGGACCTTATCTAGACCATCAATTATTGCAGTTGCCACCCGAGGAATTAAATCGCCCTCCACACGTCTCTCGTCATTTCACTTTTCCTTTTGCTTAGTTACTGATGGAAGCTGAAATTGCCGACATTTGGGGAATTTCCAAAAATTTCTCCCCGGTCTCATATTTTGGCAACTATAATAAATTCCAGCATATAGACCTACCTACATACGGGAATATTGCCAATCTTATCATTTCCTTCATATTGTTTAATGATATGAAGATTGTGCACGTTTCTTGTATTAATTACTGTAAATCACACCACGTATTGCCTGTTTGGGATAGCATATATTGTTCCTTCCAATTCTCCTTTTTTTGTGTACTTCTACAACAATGAACCAGCTATATATCAATCCATCAATCCGGACGTACCCCAATCAAACTTTTACAAAATTCATACCACAATTGGAATCTATAACTGATCTGGTGGTAATTTTAAGTCATATATCATTGCTCGTCGGCAAGAAAATTGTACACATATGTTTCTTGTATTTTTGTAAATCCCATTATATATATTGCCTGGGAGTTGGGATGGCATATGTTCCTCATTTGCTGCGTCTTTTGCAATAATAAGCCATCAGTCAATCATGCAGATAAATAAGTTAGGGTAGGTCGAGAGTGCGTTGAGGCGGGGGGAGTGGGCAAGGTGTGGCCGCTATGACCAATAATTTTTGCAATAAAACATCTATTGCATTAAGTAACGCAATAATGTATAGGAAAATGCCACAGTTTTGACACAGCAGTACAACAATTTGGGTTGGCCGGCATCGCAGCAGTCCCCAGGTGGAGTCTGCACTCAGGTGACAGAGGCCGGCTGGTTAGTCTGAGGGATCAAGATGGTCGGGGCCTTGCTGCACTTCTCTGCCCTGCGGCGGCTGGTGGCGCCCTCAGCCTCGCGCCCCCTCCTCCAGGCGGGGCTGCAGCACGCCAGGCAGTCCTCGCACTTCACCTACTACCCTGACACTGTCCCGGAGTCCTACGGTAACTCGTGTGTCTGTGTTCGGTGATTCCTCTTGAGTGTTTTATGGGGCTGGTTTCGGTGATGGTGCCCAGGACAGGTTTTTTTGTGGCCTTACAGCGCCCCCGTTTTGGTTACCACGTCTACCTGCGAATCCGCTGGCCTGGGTTCGAATCCCGGCCAGCAGTTTATTGGCCCACTCAACCCGCTACTCACTGCTCCTTCAAGAGTCAAGAGAAGTGGCTGAAAGAAAGGTCAGTTTCGGGAGGAGAGGTGTCCTGATACCCTCCAAGTATCCGGTAACGGGTTATTACCTGCCACAGACTCAAGGGCCAATGCGACGGATATGCATCGAGGCCACACTCAGCCCTAGTGTATGCCCCAACTTAACCTTAGCTCTACCCTTAACTGTAAGCCTCAAAATTACTTGCTGTGCTAAGGGGGTACCTCTATGGCAGCACTGGTAAAGCAGGCTTGTCCGTCCAGTCCTGAGTTTCACTGAAGTACCAGAGGTACTACCCTAGACTTATTAATTGAGTGCTTGTGTCGCCATGGTGCAGTGGATTAGAGTGCTTTACTATGAATCTGCGGTCCTAGGTTAAAATCCCAGCACAGTTCACCCAGCCGTTCTTCTTTCCTCTCGTGATGCTCAATAAATGGGTACCTGGGGGTGATGGTAAACCGTATGTTGCAGTAACCCTGTGTCCTGGGGTAATAGGTACTCGCCCGCTGCAGGTTCAAGGGCCAATGGTATGGAGATCAGCACTGAGGCCATGCACAGGTTATGACTTACCTATATCTTATCTCACTCTGCATGACTATGAATACCTCTTAACCCTTTCCATCCGTGACATAGACGTCAGCAGCACAGTATGGAAAGGGTCAAGAGGAAATGGAAGAGGATTAAGAGGTTTAGAAGAGGACTAACCCTTTCCATACGGTGATGCCATCGGATGCTGACGTCGGCGTCGCCGGAGTGAAGGGGTTAACCTTGCCTTTGTATTGACTAGCACTTATTTCTAAACACTAAACCTTTTTTCCAGGCGAGACACAGCGACTGAACCTGTTCCAGTCCATCAACACTGCCTTAGATCATGCTCTTGCCACAGATGATACTGCAGGTTAGTTTGGTGAGGTGCTCTCCAGTAGGCGAGATTTATTTCTTTGTCTTCTACTACTACTTGCTTTTCTCTCGTCATGTTTTCTCATTCTAGCAACACTAAGAACCTTTCTTTTATTCTTATTTCCTTGTATCATTTATAATTCCCATGATTTACACTTTTCCATAATTTATCCATTCCATCAATCATACACCTGGTTTTTTTTCTAACATTTTATTATTTCATCATTATAATCATATAATTATCAGTCAGACTTTTTATAATAGCACAATAGTTACTTTTTTCACTATTTGATTCATGTTTGTAGAAAATTTTGGTCTTTGAGTTAAATTTTGCCGCATCACAAATTTCCTTATTTTACTTTGATCATATTTCCATTAACAACAGTGTACACAACCACATTTCTGCACTATTCTAGTCTTTTTTCCCTATATTCCAATCATATATGAGAAAGATTTTGACTTTGGGTTAGATTTTGCTGCATCACATATTTCCTTATTTTGTTTTGATCATATTTACAATAGCCACAGTGTACACAACCACATTTCTCCACCATTCCAGTCATTTGAGGAAGATTTTTAACCTTGGGTTGGGTTTTGCTGAATCACATTTTTTTTTTTTTTTCTTGATTTTATTTTGATAATTTCTCCACCATTCCAGTCATATTCGGTGAGGATGTTGGCTTCGGTGGAGTGTTCCGCTGCACCATTGGTCTTCAGGACAAGTTTGGGAAGGACCGTGTGTTCAACACTCCACTCTGTGAGCAAGGCATCGCAGGCTTTGCCATCGGCTCAGCTGTTGGGGGTGCCACCACCATTGCTGAGATGCAGTTTGCTGACTACATCTTCCCAGCATTTGATCAGGTGGGTGAAAGTTGACCCCCAAGCTGATGTATTTTACTGTTTTATGTACTACTTATACTATACTGCATATCCTATTTATATATTAAATGTCTGTGGCATTGGAAGTAAAATGGTCCTTAGTAAAACTCACAGGCAACTCTCAATGATTTTATATACTCTTTCATTATTTGATTTATACTAAACCGTTTATTGTTTATTTATATACAACATATCCTAATTCATATACCTTCTATCTTGTTATTAAAGGAAGAAAAAGGCTCAGTAAAAGGCCTAGCCTAGGATATTGTCTATTTATCCTGGGGTCACCAAGGGAAGATTAGTATTTAGTAAATATTCTAGACTGAATTGTTAGTCTATATTTGTAAATTGAAAGCCCCTGTTGATGTACGTAAATATCTGAATTAAATTAAGCTTGGGCATACACCCTACAGATAGTGAATGAGGCTGCCAAGTACCGCTACAGGTCCGGGAATCTCTTCAACTGTGGCAAGCTGACCATTCGTGCTCCATGTGGTGCTGTCGGTCATGGTGCGCTGTATCACTCCCAGTCCCCAGAGGCCTACTTCAGTCACACTCCTGGCCTGAAGGCAAGAGGCAGCTGGGTTATGTTAAAGTTGTTTCATTGAGTTACTGACTGTATGGTCTTCTGTTTCTTTATCTTTCTGTATTTCTATATAATTCCAATGCCCTCTCCTACTGCCAGGGCCATGGCAGAAGGGTTTCCAGTTTTCTCAGTTTCAACACTACCTCTTCACACATTTAATCCTCTGCCTACCATCTTCGTTCATACTTATCCATTCTGTTGATCCATTTCTCTGATGATTTCCCTGATATCGTCTCCCTCATTCACTCTTCACAGTCACCCTCATTTGTTCTCATCGTATGCCCCAATCATCCCGGAATGCCAAATTTCATCAATTCATCCACTCGATGATCCACTCCCATTGCAGCTGTACTCATACTAAAACTGTCATACCTATCTTCATCCACAATCTTCTGCAGCATCCTTTCCTTTTCTGCCAACTGTCTCTAAATAGGCCTGCCACATTCCTCTCACCTTCAGCCTTGCACCTAAACCCCCTACTCTGGCTATCATTTTTCTCATATACCCATACATAAGTTAACTTAATCCTAAAAAGACTAACATTAAATTAACTAATGACCAACAACCTTATCTCTAGGTGGTGATACCGCGTGGCCCCATCAAAGCTAAGGGTCTGCTGCTGGCCTGCATCCGAGATGACAACCCATGCATCTTCCTGGAGCCGAAGGTGTTGTACCGCTCAGCTGTCGAGATGGTGCCTTCCCAAGACTACACACTTCCTCTCTCCTCGGCTGATGTATTAGTAGAGGGTGAGACTTCATTCTTCCTCGTTTGTTTCTTTATATATTAGTCTGGCATAGAAAAAGACCAGGGTCTAAATGAGAAGAAAACTGTCCATGGAAGAAACAGAAGTATTAAATCTAGGCTGACAGGTTTCATGATACTTTGATACTGTTTGCTAGCAGAAATTTGCCTTTTTATTATTCTTGGGGGGGCATAGGGTGATTACTATGCTTCTGTTCATTACTTGTCTCACTGTTTTGTTGTTTAACCTTGTTTTCTGACTTATTGTATTGGTATCCTACCATGTATTTTAGGTTTAGGCTTCCCATATCCTTAACAAACATGTTTTGTTAAGGATATGGGAAGGATTCATGAGCTGAGCTCATGAATCCTCTGGGTACCCTATACAAGTATTCTGTTCCCTCAGCGTTACATTACCTTCTTTCAGGGGAGGACATTACCCTGTTGGCATGGGGTACTCAGGTGCATGTGCTGAGGGAGGTGGCCGAGTTGGCCAGACAACAGCTCAACGTGTCCTGTGAAGTGATTGACCTGGTCACCATCCTGCCCTGGGACCAGCAAACTGTCTTCAATGTGAGTGGCTGTGCTAAGGTGTTTTATGAGTTATTATGACTTTGATGCGCAGCTGGACGGGACCACTTACTCGTTGCCTGGATAGTTCAATTAGGTTCGTCTTCCTTGGGTTGTCTTTTTTATTCATATTTTTTTCCTTTTATATAGTCTATTTACATCTATAATTCCAACAGCAGACTTATTCTAGTTATTAGCTCTTCACTATTTCCTTCTCTTTATTTTGACAGTCCGTCAAGAAAACCGGCCGACTGATTGTAGCGCACGAGGCTCCCATCACTAGTGGGTTTGGGGCAGAAATCGCAGCAGCAGTGCAGGTAAGGTGGTGGATGTTTGTAATGGTCATCCTTATTGTTGTGATACTATATGTTGTGGAGGAGTCCTGCCAATAGTGGTGGTTACAGTACTTGTAGTGAGGTTGATACTAATAATAATGGAGTACTAGTGAAAAATAATTACCAGATGAAGTGTGTTGTATAGATAATACTCCCTTACCCTCCCCACAGAATGAGTGCTTCCTCCACCTCGAGGCACCAGTGGAGAGGGTCTGTGGTTTCGACACTCCGTTCCCACACGTCTATGAGCCATTCTATCTGCCTGACAAGTGGCGGTGTCTGAGTGCTGTGAAAAAGCTGATGAGTTACTGATCTTCAGGAGTTCTGTCACATCAGGTAGGGTTCAAGTGAATGGCTTTAGCATAGCTTTGTACATTAGGTTCAGTAACTTACTACTGATTAAGCTTGTTAAGATTTAAGATTTTAGTGCATCTCATGAGATGAGGGGGTGCACAGCTTGGTCGTGGATTAGCTAGTGATAAGATAAACTTGCTGAGAAGGGGGGGGGGAATGATTTTCTAACCTAATGAGAAAGGAGTAAAGACTGAACTCCTCACTGTGCATAACACAGGGCTCCAGTCCGCACACAACTGTATAAAATGTTGCTAAATTCGTCCACATTTTCACAAACGGCATATTAGATATATCCGTCAATTTGTTCAAACCAATGCAGAATGAGTAATATTTGACAATAACAAATGCCGGCAACATGAAAATTTTTACTTGAGCTTCGTACCCAAACTGGTTACTTGCATGCATATTCACCAGCTGGTGAAAATGACAACGAACTTGATCATTCCTTCAAATTCATTACATTAAAGCTCATCTTTGCTAGTACTAGTCAGTCAGTATTATTGAGTATTGGAGTTTGATGGTGAGGGAACATTGGAGACACTTCTGCCATTGTCCACCCCCTGGGGGAAACAGGGCTTCGAAGAAACAGGCAAATAAAAGTAAGATGGTTTATTTCTCATACAATGTTGGCTTGTTCGTACAAAATCTTGTACTTATGTACAGCTACTTCTCGGTTTCATTGTTACCTGTGATTATTAGGGTAGTTCGCTAATCCACCCCATTTAACTAAGTGGGAAAATAGGTTGAACACACTACTTTTCATTAATAAATATGATCATTTCTCATAACATGTAGTACTGTAAAAATAAATGTATATATATATTTAATACTGTTTATGTGTAGATGTATAGTTTGCAGGGTTGGACAATAGTTTTAGTTTTGATAACGTCCAGTGTAATAAAGTAGTACATCCAACTTGTCTGATCAATTTAATAATAGTGTTATAATCACAAAACTTCATTAAAAAATGGATCTGGCCTATGAGTTCTACTGGTATACCAGTTTCTGCAAATTAACTGGAAGAAAGAATGTGCCCATGGCCGGTGAAACATGCAGAGTCAAGACTTCAGGACGACTCATTTGGTAGAAGTACAGCCTAAAGCTGTTCACACCAAACGAGTCAGTCTTTACACAATTTGTCAGTCAAGGGGACATAATTTAAATAAACTGTTCAGACCACTTTTCTCGCTATCCTTTGCAAGTCTGCTGCAACCACACCATCATGCCAGTACAGGGTCAACTTACATGAACTGCAGGAAGTCACACATCTTGCCAATGCCCTGGAAATTATTAAAGATTAAAGAATCCACACATACAGCATTCATAGGGCTGATAAAACTAGGCCATCAGAGAGATTCCCAAAGGAAAAATAATCAGGTATCATTTGTCCCTATCAAGTATCATCATCATCAATATTAAACAGACTCAAAACCCCATCTCATTCTTACCTGTAATAATAGTCCCAGACACTAAACGGGAGATCTGCATGACTGAAAACAACACACCAAATCAGTAACTGTTCACTCCTCTCAATTCCTGTTCATTACTCAGGGTTCTCAGTTCGCCCTAGTGAGCATCAAGGATATCAGACAATAACCATAAACAGATACGACAATTTCATCATGGACAGAAACCAAGATAAAGAATAAGTAATCTACTCACCCTGACCAGCCTGATGTGTTCAAGTTACTCAGCCACCTAGCCTGAAGTCAGACTTCAGCACACCCTCTCCACTCCTGCAAGAAAAAAGCAACCACTCTCTCAAGACTACATCACTCTTAATCATGTCACACTGTTCATAATGTGTTCAGTGCGCTGTGGGTTATCTTCAAAAACCTTCAGATGTAAACTATCATCCCTAAACATAAAATGATTTCACAATATTCTCCATGGGTGGTTAAACATTTCACATCACCAGGCACTTACATGTACTCCAGGTGGACAAATGGACAGGTTTTGTGTGTTGTGACAGCCAGTGTAGGATATCACCCAGGCACCAGATCCCATTATCTCAGTTCTTGTACCTGTGCTGGTTAGTTGTTATAAATTAGCATTTGCAGTTGATGTATTCATAAAACTGGTATAATTCAGTCCATCAGAGAGATTCCCAAAGGAAAAATAATCAGGTATCATTTGTCCCTATCAAGTATCATCATTGTAAATATTCAAGTAAACCTAAATACCTGGCCACATCCTTACCTGTAAACTGATGATCATGCAGAACCAAATGACCTACGCACAGCACACCTGTAAAACAAAAAACACTATCAGCAACTGCAGATCTCTTCACAATTCCCATTCATAACTCAGGGTTCTCAGTTCGCCCTAGTGAGCATCAAGGATATCAGACAATAACCATAAACAGATACGACAATTTCATCACGGACGGAAAGCAAGATAAAGAATAAGTCATCTACTCACCCTGACCAGCCTGATGTGTTCGTTACTCAGCCACCTAGCCTGAAGTCAGACTTCAGCACATCCTCTCCACCCCTGCAAGAAAAAAGCAACCACTCTCTCAAGACTACATCACTCTTAACCATGTCACACTGTTCATAATGTGTTCAGTGCGCTGTGGGTTATCTTCAAAAACCTTCAGATGTAAACTATCATCCCTTAACATAAAATGATTTCACAATATTCTCCATGGGTGGTTAAACAAATCACATCACCAGGCACTTACATGTACTCCAGGTGGACAAATGGACAGGTTTTGTGCGTGTTGTGACAGCCAGTGTAGGATATCACCCAGGCACCAGATCCCATTGTCTCAGTTCTTGTACCTGTGCTGGTTAGTTGTTATAAATTAGCATTTGCAGTTGATGTATTCATAAAACTGGTATAATTCAGTCCATCAGAGAGATTCCCAAAGGAAAAATAATCAGGTATCATTTGTCCCTATCAAGTATCATCATTGTAAGTATTCAAGTAA
Source organism: Eriocheir sinensis (assembly GCF_024679095.1). Lineage (NCBI taxonomy): Eukaryota > Metazoa > Arthropoda > Malacostraca > Decapoda > Varunidae > Eriocheir > Eriocheir sinensis. The sequence goes on along the minus strand of NC_066521.1, from coordinate 19,516,447 downwards.
ACCTAAATACCTGTCCACATCCTTACCTGTAAAACTGATGATCATGCAGAACCAGATGACCTATGCACAGCACACCTGTAAAACAAAATACACTATCAGCAACTGCAGATCTCTTCACAATTCCCATTCATAACTCAGGGTTCTCAGTTCGCCCTAGTGAGCATCAAGTTATCAGACAATAACCATAAACAGATACGACAGTTTCATCATGGACAGTCAGAGAGAGGTAAGGAATAAATTGTAGCAATTCAGCCACTGGGCCAGTCAGACTATCGGCTGTATTACAAGTCGAGCCCAAGAAGTTTTGGGTGCCTACAAAAGTCGGTTAAGGGGCATTTATACAGCCAATATAATTAAAGGTATTAGATTCCCAAAGACAAAATAATCAGGTATCATTTGTCCCTATCAAGTATCATCATTATAAGTATTAAAGCACACCTAAATACCTGGTCATACTCTTACCTGTAGGACTAGTGATCAAGAGGAACCTGATGGCCCAAATACAGCTCATCTGCAAGACAAAAAAACACCATCAACAATTATAGTTCTCTTCCCAATCCCTGTTCATTACTCAGGGTTCTCAGTTCGCCCTAGTGAGCATCAAAGGTATCAGACAATAACCATAAACAGATACGACAATTTCATCACACAGACCTAAACAAATAAACATCCCTTCACAGAAAATGTATCGGTCAATATTCTCAAAACTATGCATAGGTTCAATTAGGTTGGCCAGACAAATCACAGCATCAGTTACTAATTTTACTTACATTTACTTCAGGTGGACAGCCAGTGTAAGACATCTCACAGGCATCACTTAACAACTTGTCCTTGTATCTGTACTGAGTAAAGTTATTGAAGATTAGAATTCACAATTGTTACATTCATGGAGTTGCTTAATAGGAGTGTCCATCAGAGAGATTCCCAAAAGACAAAATAATCAGGTATCATTTGTCCCTATCAAGTATCATCATTGTAAATACTGAAATGCACCTCAACACCTAAATACCTGGCCATATCCTTACCTGAAGGACTAACGATGAAGGGGAACCAGATGACTCGGCCACACCGTATCTGCAAAAGGGAGAACACAACATGTCAGCACCTACACAATTCTCTTCTACCCAGGCTTCATTACTCAGGGTTTTCAGTTCGCCCTAGTAAGCATCAAGGGTTTCAGACATAACCATAAACAGATACGACAATTTCATCATAATATGGGAAAGCAACAAAAAAATATCGATATCAACTCACCCTATTAGCTGACTCCATTAGTTCCACAGCTCACCATCAGTCTGCTCATCTTTTCCATAACCTGTAAAAGAATCATCCTCTCAGTCTGTGTAACCTAACCTAAACTAGCTTAATACTGTGATGATGTGTTCAGTGCGCTGTGGTATCTTCAAAAACCTTCAGATTTAAAACTTCATCCCTTTACAGAAAACCTATCAGTCAGTTGCCATTCTCAAGTATGGTCAAATCAGTCACATTAGCAGTTACTTATGTCACTTACATGTACTTCAGGTGGCTAAATGGGCAGTGTGGGACATCACAAAGGTTCACTAGGCATCAGTTTCCATCTTCTTCGCTCTTGAATCTATGCTGGGTAAAGTTATTAAAGATTAGTATTCAGTTTAAGCATTCATAAAGCTGGTATAATCAGAGTCCATCAGAGAGATTCCCAAAGGAAGAATAATCAGGTATCATTTGTCCCTATCAAGTATCATCATTTAAATAGCACACACACCTAAAAACCTGACCACATCCTTACCTGGAGGACTAACAATCAAGAGGAGCCGGATGACCCTCGCACGGCACACCTGCATGACAAAAAACAGTAAGAATGATTAGGAAGTTTCAATACCTGTTTCAATATAAATCATTCACTGAAAGAATTCTATTGGATGATAAAATAAGTGCTACATAATGAGGAATCTATGTCTGTTAAGGCGAGATGGACAGCCAACGGTTAATGGATCAGTCCACAACCAACCTCACACCTTACTCTAGCACCTGCAAACACCAGAGCAAAGAGACAAACTCCTCTTTATCTGTCTTGTGTTGCATTGCTCATTGTCAGCTAATAATAATGTTAGAAAGTGTAACAAAACCTTCAGTCAACTTTCATTATCTTGAACTCCCTTGATCAGGAACAAAAATCTAAATCCAACAGTCAGCAGTAGTTCTTTTCAGAGGTAGCTAATTAAAAAAACAAAATATATAAAGCTTACTTATAATTGTACCTTATGAGACTTAAGAATATGGTTTTAAAGTATTTATACATTATTTTTAACAATAAATTTGACAGCTATTTATCTATTTGAAAACTTAAAGACAGTATGTACAGAAACCACACACAACCACCTGCTACTCACCAGTATCTCCTGAGGTTGAGCAGTTTCCCTTGAGGTCATCATTTCTGTTGAGAATATAGAAAATGTATGACTGATGCTTAAAAAATATCTTGAGCTATTATTCAATGTCAAGATTAATAACAGTTTATGCAATGTCCTATTACTAACTACTTTTTCCATATCTTCCATGACTTTTTATTAGCTTTCCTATAATTATCTTCCATGAGTTCAATGATCATATAAACTGCCTCAAATAAAAATCTTCTCGAAGCTTCATATTGCCACTTTCACCGCTACCCATCACCATAGCTGCACACTGAGACAAGTATAATGTAGTAGTTCCCGTCACTATCGCTGCCAGGGCAGAGAAAGTAAACAAAGCAGGCACTACAGTTACTCTCGCATAACGCTGGCCAATTAGCCACAAGGAGCTGAACTGGAATTCCTGTTATGCATAAAAAATAGCTATGTATTCAAGACCCCAAAACAAATCTTACGTTTCTACAATAATAACAAATACGAAGCAATAATTACCTAGTTTAGTCAAAAGAAGGCAGCACTACCAGCATCCAAGAGCTTTATATCACCCAAATCTGAAAACAAAAGGAAATATGTTCATCAGGTAAATGGTCACAATACAAAGGCTATACTACAAATACCAATACTACACTGACACTTTTTTTATGTTCAGTATTTCACTTTTAATCTTAGCATTAATCAAAAGCAAAGGGCAAACATTTCAACACTTTGTAAACATTTTGACCTCAGTGGGTCATAATGTTTTGTCGCAGCCAGTGGAGGCCACACAAGCAAGGGGGCCTGGGTGGTACTATGAGGCTGACCTTTCTCTGGGTCAGCCGAAGAAGCCCCTAAGGTCGCCCATATGACAAAACGCCAACCGAGACGACCCAAGGCACAGGCCAAGAGAGCAAGTGACTGACCCAAGATAGAAAAGGTGCATGTGGTGTGTAAGGATGGGATAAAAAAGGTAATGAAAATAAGTGAGTTTTGATATGGGTGTAGCATCAAAGGAAGTGGGTTATGGAGTGGTTGAATGGGTGAAATATAGTACTTTGAGATGGTTTAGACATGTGATTAGAATTTGTATTTTGAGTAGAGTATGAGGGAGGGAGTCAAGGGGAGACCACCAGTGCAATGTATCAAGAGTAGATGAGTAATGGTGAATTGGCTGGCGAAGGATTTGACATGCTGAGAGGGAGACAATATTCATGAGGGACAGGGAATCAGATGCATATAAATAGGTACGACAGGACTTGCATCACAAATACTCACCATTAAATTCACGTGCCTTCATCCAATTGACTGCCAGATGACCTGAAAAAAAAAAGGTGAGGAGTTGAGTACATTTCATATCATTGTAGAGCAAATATCAAAAACATCATGTACAAATATAGGTATCACAATTGTCAGGAAATTTCTTACCTTTAATGTAGCAAAAATAGAAATTACTAAATAAAGACAAACCCCATCCCCACCAAAGGCTAAGGAAGAGCCACACCAGACTATTTTTCTCTTTATTTACACCTTACTGAGGCCTCTTGGAACCCCGACCAAACCCGCCACGCTGGAAAAGGAAAGAAATGGAGAAATGGATTATTAGTTATTATGATGGAAAGACTATCATTAATAAATAGATAAATCTGGTAAGTTTGATCCTCGGTTCTATAAAATGTCGTATTCCTGGGTAATGCCAGATCAGGAGAATGCCCGATCCGACGACCAATGGAAGACTATTAATCTTGGCCCCCTACTGTGTCTTGCTGCACAAAACAGCAGACACGTTGAAAAGCCTTCAGTGAAAACCTACAGTATTGCCTTCTGTATAAATTACACAAGGCAATAAATTCAATATCATCAATCATTATTTCTTCTGCTGCTACTATGTTCTATACTCTCCCCTCTACTACTATCTGAGAATGCCTGACAGTTCTTCCACTAATATGCAAGATTTTTCAGATATCGAAGCTAATAAGAAAATAATAAGTCAGACACAATTATTTCTTCACCTTTTATCATAATCAGTTGGGGATATATAATCATGGCACTGGAACTATGCCTTTTATCACAAAGAAAGTTAAAATAAATAATAGCAATACTACTGATACTCACGAACTCCACTGTAGAGGCGCCGGCACCAGCGTCGCCAGTCTTGTCCATGCCAGATGGGGCGCGGCGGTAGGCATCCCTGGAGCCTTCGCCTCGGGGACCCTCGGGCCTGGTGTGCATGGGTCGTGGCCTTCCCTCGGGTCTGGTGGGCTTCTTCAGGGTGGCTGGCACAATCTGGAATGGAGGCATGTGGAGTGAGGGATGGAGAGAATGAGGTAGTGATACAAAACATTACAGGGGTCAAAAGAGGAAAAAGTGATCTTGTTTTGCTTTGTAAGTATGTCATTACTTCTTTATCTCAGGAGACATATACAAGACACCTTTAATCCTCACCTCAGCAGGCAGGTGGAGGTAATCACGCAGGTACTGGATGCCCTCGTTGGTGAGGCGCCAGTAGTAGTGACGCCAGGCAAAGTTCTGCTCCACATAACCCCTAGACTTCAGGCTCTGTGGTGAGGGACAGAGACCCAACACTTCACATTAGGGTTAGAACCTGTTGTGCTGGCTCAGTTGTAATGTCAAATGGTAATAAATACTAATAATGTATCTAATGACTATCACACAACCTTACACCTAGGTAAGCAATAGGAATGCATTCATTAACAAAACCAGACTGCTTCACATCTAAGATAAAAGCCTAGCACTACTAAAGGTATAGGGATTTTTCAGTTTGCTTGGGGGAGGACAATCTGAGTCAGTAACCTCAGATTGATGCAATTACATTGTGCAGAATTGGTCCTAAACTGGATTCCTATATTGACATGAATTTCTATATTGACATGTCGTATTCCTGGGTAATGCCAGTACAGGAGAATGCCTGATCCAGCGACCATTGGAAAACTGTTAATCTTGGCCCCCTACTGTGTTTCACCGCACAGAGCAGCGAACACGTTGAAAAGCCTTCACTGTCAACCTTAAATTATTACCATCCAAACAAATCATGCCTGGCATTACAAAACAATCAATTAGTGTTGTGATCTGTTATTCTTTGGACACAAGGGACAGTGCAGACAGGAACATCTGGCTTGGATAATTTATCCAAGCCAGATGAAGCCCAAAGAAATATAATTCATTGTATTCAGTGTTATATTTTAGTTTTATCATGACTTCTGTTCAACATGCTGACTGACTCACCTGGAGGGCCTTGATTACATGCAGGTTGGGGATCTTTTCCAGCTCAGGATGCTTGGGCAGGAAAAGATCACGCTCTGCCACCATAACACCCTCTGGAAAGGGAAGATCATGTGAGAGGGGAGATAGAGAAGACTGTAGGAGCACAGTGAGGTTCTCTGTGGATCCTCCGGTACTCTAAGGTGAGGGAGAAAACCAGTCTAGACTACATGAGTGCAATGTGTGCTTTTACCCCACAATTTCTTTGAGTATTCCTAGTGCCCCTCCCACTACTAAGTGTCCCAAGATGGTTGGAGTGGACACTAGACAGGAACAATCAATATTTTATAACAAAACGAGACTTAAATAAGGAAAGTATTTTCAATGGATTAATGATGAAGAATTCTCCATCAAACGGGTATTTAACTAGCTTTACAACCATCGCACAGCACGATTCATCTTTAAAACCAAGAAATGGCTAAATGGGGATGGGTTAAAGGGGAGTGAAGCCTCCTTGCTCCTAATATAATGTAATGTTAGATTTGGCTGGATTGAAATAAGAAGGGGCCAAGGAAGGGCATCCCCAGTTAGATTTGGTAAAACTTTTGATTATTTACAATATACTAGTGATTCAATTTGCAATGCGCCACTGTCAATATGGCAGTTTAGCCATTGACTTCAGGGCTTAGATACCTAGTTTCAGCATCCTGCGAGGACATAGCTGCATTTCTTCTGGCAACTTTTATCTACTTGTTTGCATATTTTATCCAAAAACTTTATTTGGGGGAAGAATGGAAGGGGGGATTATGGAATGGAATGATTTCTGCAGGGAATATTTAGCAGATTAATCAATAACATTAAAATTTACCAGAATTTTTTTACACTATAGGCAGGTGAAGTTATAGATATTACCACATACTACCCTACCTCCACAAGCGATGAATTTCTACACTAACATGTCGTATTCCTGGGTAATGCCAGTACAGGAGAAGGCCTGATCCAGCGACCATTGGAAAACTTTTACTCTTGGCCCCCTACTGTGTTCCACCACACAGAGCAGCGAACACGTTGAAAAGCCTTCACTAAAAACCTTAAATTAATACCTTTTAAACAAATTGAAGTAAACCTACACCAAGCCCATGCACTGCTCAAAAAATAACCACTCTTAACAAAATTTCTATAAAAGTCCATAGACCCTGGTGCTCTATATAAATAATATTCTTGCATTCACCTGGGGAAAAGGTGACTCAGTAGGTATGGTGTCTGCCTCATGACAGAGGTTGGAGTAACCCCAGCTAGGTGGCTTCTGTGTGAGATAGGATTCTTATAACCCTTGTAGTTATGGTCTTATCTATTTAAATTGGTAAATGTCCAGATTAGGACCCAACTCACACTGGTGGACGAGACTTTGTTTTTCTGGTAGTTTTCGGTGCTATGAATTACTCCAACTTTGTCGCAAATCATTAAATCACAAAAAAAAGATTTTTCAACCTGCAGCCGCAGTTGTAAAAAAACTCGCTGAGCTTCAACTTAATTGCTTACTGTTTTTATATTTCACTCACTGCACCACTCAAAGATTACAAGTGGATCAACTAGAACACAATCAAGCAAATAAATGTTTTCCTGCTGTGTATTCCCCCACACGCATACATAGTGGACAGCAGGGCGACTAATTTCAGTAAGGAGATATTTCTCGCAGCATCGACCACCGACGTCGTCACTTACCCTAATATAAATACGGATTTACAAGACAATAAAATAAATTATTATTATTATAATAATTGGTAAAAATTTGTTATATTAACGATACTGATTTCGACATGCTGCGCCACAGCCGCAAAATAGCTCGCAGAGAGGTTCAACTTGGGGGATGGGTAGGAAATCAGGGGTTTTGGGTGGGGGGGCTCATATTTAAACTACTCAAACTAAGCTTTACGACCTAACAGCTAACGGGGGGCAGGGCCCCCCCCCGACCCCCACCCACATATGTAACTTACTTCTGCGAGGGTGTATTTCTCGCAACACCGGCTGGACCGCCACCGTGGGCACAGCCATGGCGGTTGCGACTGCTCGACTGACGTAATAATTTACGAAAAAAATATCACAAGATGGAGTGATTTCTGACAGCAAAGCAATACGGCAAGGAGTTGTATGGACACTTCGCCCTTCATAGAGCACCAAGGCATTTGTGGCTGTGAGTTGGGCCCTATCTAGAATAATACCTTTAAATTGACTGGTTATATTAATACAACCTTATCTCGCTTACAACCATCATTATTCACCCATATTATTTGGGTAAAGATTCGTTTTAGGTCCGTGCCAGTATCTCATAATCTAGTTTATGAAACTTCACTATCTCTTCATATATCTTTTCTACAAACCTTCAATAGTCATGGAAACGCTTTGAAAATCCAATTCAAGGACTTTTTTTTTAAATCTTGAAAATTGGGGATAATGTTTAAAAAAGTGCGTCGCCTCCTCTGGCAACGGCCACGGCGACGTTGCAGCCGTAAAATAGCTCGCAGAGGGTTTAGGGTCGGGGAGCATATTTAAACTACTCCAACCGAACTTTACGACCACTAACGGGGGGGCTGCGCCCCCCTGGACACCCCCACATGTATATGTGGCTTATTCGAGGTATTTCTCGCAACACCGGCTGCAGCGTCGCTGCGGCCGTCGCCAGAGGAGGCGACGCGCTTTCATAAACATTATCTCCTATTTTCAAGAGTAAAAAAAAGTCCTAGAATTGGATTTTCAAAGCATTTCCATGACTGTTGAAGGTTTGTAGAAAAGATACATGGAGATAATGATGTTTCATAAAGTAGATTATGAGATACTGGCACGGACCTAAAACGAATCTTAACCATAATTTGTACCACCTGAACACCAGGTGAATGTATATTGCCTGAATTCCACTTCACACAACATCCATGTTCCACGAAAACACGAAAATCAATCCAAACCCAAAAAGGGTTTTACCGGCGCCGGGGATTGAACCCGCGACCGGCGAGACGGGAAACCCACTCCTTAACCAAACAGGTGTACCATTTCACCGATTGAGTTTGGGCGGCCTTCCACATCTGGCGGGTCAGTCACTACATGTGTAACAGTATTTATTACGGAGTTTTCCAGGAGCTTTGATGGTCATTAAGGAAGCAATTGGTCACTTGAGGGCAATCACCTTAACACAGTACTGCTGACGGGGAGCCAGGACAGAACATGCGTCCCACCGTGGGATATAAGATAAAAATCTGCACTAAATCAGGAAAAATAGTAATCTCCGGAGTGTCCATAAACACGACACTTAGCATGAACACTAAGCAAGAATATTAATGATGTAAAAAATGAAGCCCGACCCAGACTAAGTAATCATAACGTGCGAGAAACAATCTACTAAATACTTAAACCAGGGAAAGGTAATACTTATAATTCAGAAGCGCCTATTAATACAAGTGAACAGGAACACTCACCCTTGAAGAGGTGCTCGTAGATGACCACGCGGTTCGCCTTGGGCATCAACATGTTGGCGCCGTGCTGGAAAAGTCAAACACCTCCATCACCACCTTGGTTTTGGGCGTTAATTACTCACCTCACCGCCGCCACACCGTTACTTAGCACATGTATATCAACTCTCAAAGGCCAAAGGTGTAATAAGGCCGCCATGATGAGGGAATAGAGGAGAGGAGGTGAGGGATGGCGGCGGATAAGAAGGACGGACGTGCTTACTGTGCGGGAGGCGAGGAGGAAGGGCCGCCGAGGGACAACAATGGACAGAGGAGACTCGGGATGCGCACACTTTCTTGTTTTCTTGTTACGCTTTTAATATTTGCTTTCTACTGTTGATATATGGTTTTTAGTGCGTGTTTTAATGTTATGGATGTTTTTTGTGTGTAAAATTGTGCCAGAATGTATATTTAGCTTCAGAAAACAATGGTGTATTTTTTTTCTTTACATACTTAATATTTTCCTTCTGTTATCTATCTATGTTTATTAGTGTGTGTTTTAATATTACAGATGATTTGACGTAGGCATTTTTGTATCAGAATATAGATTTAGCTGCAGAAAACAGTTAGGCCTACCATCTTGATGCTCTCTTTCCCAGGAACAAACAGTCGGTATCCTAATAAAAGAACAGACATATTTTACGTTTACTCAGATACTTTAAAATATATATAAATCATTAATTAGACCATCTTTCCTCTATTTCTATTTATATTTATCCTCGTAGCCCTTTTGATGACGTCACTTGTAAACAAACTCTAGCGCCTTCCTGCCCTTGTTCAAACGCCTCTCACTACTTATCCTGTTATTTTACCTCCTGTGCTTCTTTGCGTTGACTTTCTGACCTCTATATTATTTACCTGATGGCAGATAACCCTGAATTCTCGGACGTCGTGGAGCAGAAGACCCAGGAGGTGATAGGAAGGCTGATAAATGAGCAGGACTGGGACGAGGAGGATAAGACAAGACTTCACAAGGAATATATGAACGTACGAATTTCCTTTTTTTGTATTGATTCTGTTGTTATATATCTATTGTGCTCACCTCATTTAGCTACTTACTTGTTTGACCTTTACTCTGCTGGTTGTTAGAGGGAGGGGTTAAAAAATAGGAGAGAAAATGTTGAAATACGAGCTCTGAACTTATATATGAAAATGAGTCACCGAGGTTTTTAGAGTTTGCTGGAGTGGAGGGCCTCTCTCTCTCTCTCTCTCTCTCTCTCTCTCTCCAGTTTAATTATAAGATCTACTTGCTACAGTTCCTTGGTTATTTTGCTCTGTTTTGCCTGTTATTAGCCTTGATTTTATTGTTATCCACACTATATACTTTTTTTCAGCAAGTGTGTATAAGAGTAAAATTGACTACTGCTTACGATATGATATTATGTTATGGTCTTTGTGTTTCAGGAATTCAGTAATGTGTTGAGGGAGATGATGCCGATGATTGAGTCGCTGTATGCAGGCACCAAACCAACTGTGACAGAAAGCACAGATGCTGATGGTAAGGCCTTTAATGATTGCCCCATAACATTTATCTTTCATAAAAATATCCTCGTTATCTCTAATTCATATAAATAACTATTAGGTTCATATACAACTATTCGGTTTAGGAGCAGTGATTAGCATGCTTTTTTTATCTTTTTTTTTTTCCCTTGAACTGCTTCCTGTATACTGTAAAAATAAATAATAACAATCAATACCTTTCCATCACGTATAAAACTTTTTTTTGTACCCATGATTGCTGGCTTTTTCCCTATCATTTCTTACTTCAAACTTCCCTGACACACTCTTCTTTGGCTTGGCGTGCAGAAGAGGCTCTGGAGGACGCCAAGGTGCGACACGAGGCCACAGTCATTGCCGTCACCAAGAGGAGGAAGGAATACCCGCAGTACCTCACCAAGGTCCTCGGCAAAACCATGAGGCTCAAGAAAAACACAGCGGTATTGTATATATTGACTTTCTCCTTCCTCCTTGCCACATAGTTAACTTAAAATTGTCACAGGAAAATACTCCTCTGTGGTATGAACTTTTTATTGTAGCACCTGCATAAAGTTGTCCTTCACCTGGGCTGCATTCTCAACTTCATATTGTCAGAAGAAAACTTGCCAGTGTGATACTAACTTAATATTCTCTTCCTCTTCCATATTATTATTGATTAACAAATACATATACGCTTTCCACAAACAACAGTCAGCCTATGGGTAAAGAGAGACATAGCAGATATATATTGTTTTGTTGCTGTATGTATTTCCTGATTTCTATTTTAAACAACCGCAGCAGCAAAATAAGTCGTATTCATTAACATATGGTCAACTTAATGAACCTCAGCTTATGAAAATTGGCCATATAACAGCGATGACACAGAGAGCAGCGTTCCTCCACAATTAGAAGAATAGGAGACTAAGCAACCATCAAGCTAGTCCACTCAGACCATAAGACTTGACCAGGGTCCTGAGGCCACTAATCCAGGATGACAAGCAGTTGTATAAGAGGCGTGAACTTGTGTATAAAATGAAAAGCCAAATATTCACCCACACCCCACAGTTTCTTCTCCCATCTACACTTTGGGACACCAGATAGATAGTAGTAAAAAAGAGCACCTGTATCACCTCATCACATCCCTTCCAAGACATCATACAAACCTTATCTAGCTACCTGCCGAACCTTCCTTACTTACCTACCTGCTCCTTCTCCTCCTCCTCCTTGTAGTAGCAAAACAGTGCCTCCTTCATATCACCTCACTTCGCTCTATCACATCCTCCCATGGCATCACATATAAGTGTAGAACAGCATCCCCTTCACCTCACTTCCTTCCCACACCCCAAAGCACCAGATTACCATGAGAACAAGGAACATGCCTCGCCTCACCTCAGCCTCACCACATCATCCCCTACTTTCAGACAGTGACTGACAGCGGAAAAATCTACTTCGTCATTTCATCACTCCTAACATGCTTCCATTTCCCTTTTTCTCAGGCTGTGGTGAAGATAGATTTGCCATCATCCGAGCCCATGGAAGGCGTGGGAACAGTGAACCTGGAGGACTCGTACTTTGATACTCTGCTAGGGGAGGCCAACGACAGCCCTCAGGGACTATCACATAACATTCTGACGGACACTGAGCGCTTGGCTGGACTGGCGGAGTTTGCCAAGGTCAGTCTTAAAGCGAATCCTGTCACTGCCCTTTTGCAGCAGACAGAGGACACAGACATATGAGGACACCAACACCCTCATTATGCACCCAATTCACCTGTTCTCCACATTTAGATGTAACACACTTTATCTTGTTGAAAATTTATATGCTTATTTAAATGTATTTGAATGATATATACCCTGTTGTTTCTCTCATAGCCTCATCACCTTGTTTCTCATGGTCAGCCTCAGTCTATGGCAGCACAAGCAGATTTTCATGGTGGTACCTCTTATCACGGTAGCTGAGGGGATCATGTTTCTTAAAGGCCCCTCTAAGTGAGAAAAATGAGAAAAAATCATCACTCACACAAACTACTTCATAATATATATCAACACATTTGTGGTTAGTTTATGCATCATCTATTTGGGGGGGTTTATATGGCAAAAATTTGGCCCGTCGCTGTTACACTGTAAAGCCACAACTTTGGTCCTTCGCTGCTACCGGGTTAAAATGAGCGATGTGGAGTTAGGTGGGCAGTCTCCTTACACCTTTGTCTCTCTTACCTAGCATTGATGTGGGTGCAAGTAGGGAGCCATGGCCTGTACTCTGAGACAGTGACCTTCTCTTATAAGTCTTTCATCACAGTAATTGTTTGGTGCCATAGTGCAGGAGGTGTTGGCTCTAAGGGGTTGGACTTTACTTATACAGAGCACCCAAAGATGTTTAGCAGCTTAACCTTGTGCTTCTTCCTATGTGAGCAGAACAAAGACCTTTCCCTACCTCCTCCATTCCCTCTGTCACACATGAGCAAAGTCAGACAGGTGGGAAAACACAGCTATTATATACAAAATTACAGTGGCAAAATTAACTAAATGCACATGATCAGACACAGGAAACATGAATTAAAATATCTCGCCTGTTCCTGTACATCAGCGTCATTATAACATTCCCTCCATCACAGAAGTACAACATTCACATCAAGAAGTCATACCATACATACATACTTGTGCAAAAGAGTCAAGTGTTTTGTCTAATTTTCCAATGCTAACTTTTACAGGGAAACCAACATTCTGGGGCTTAATTTACTCATCAATTGAACATATCACAGCCTTATTTGGTGGGCGGTTGACTCTTCCACAAGTAGCCTATGTATGGTATATGTATCTAACCATTAAGCATACACAAACAAGTATAAAATTAATCTGAAAAAATGCTATGCTAAAGTTTATGGAGCTGACCTACTAATGGCTCTTGCTGGTGACATGAGGAAGAGGAAAGAAGGAGGAGGAGGAGGAGAGGAGACAGGAATACCCACACCACTACCCTTTCTGAATACTGCCATGCCTGCTTAGTGCTAATGGTGGTGGTGTTGAGGGTTGTAGTCCAGTGTAGTACCAGCAGAAGCAGTAGCAGTAGGCAGGAGGGCAGGAAGGGACTGGCTGCACTGCTGGAGTCGTGTTGCATAGCGGCAGGGGACTCTTCTGAAAAGGAGGCGAATGTAGAGTGAGAGAGACGCCTATACGCTATGTTATATATGCTACGGCGGCGGACCGGGACCTGAAACCTCATCAACGGTATATAGTCAACAGGCCCTTTATTTGTTGCTTTTTAATGGGCTGAAGGAGAATCTAGGACCTACAAGAAGGGGATAGGATGGAACTAGAAGAGTATGGAAGGGGAAAAAAAGGATATCGGTAAGGGAAAGGGCAAGTATGGGTATGAACGAGGGAGACGCCTATATAGTCAACAGGTCGTTTATGTGCTGCTTTTTAATGGTCTGAAGGAGAATTTAGGACCTACAAGAAGGGGATAGGATGGAAATAGAAGAGGATGGAAGGGGAAAAAAAGAGGAACGTAAGGGAAAGGGAAAGTAAAGGTACGAACGAGAAAGAGAGGAATAAATCGAAAAAGAAAAGAATGGAGGAAGGGGAGGAAGTTTTAAGAGAGAGAGAGAGAGAGAGAGAGAGAGAGAGAGAGAGTTCCTGTGTGAGAGAGAACTAGACTATCAAAAAAAGAACTTCCATATTGGGTCAGACACCTTTTTTTTACAGTAAAGAAGGTATGCAGCTCAAGGGCAAAATAAAGATAAAATATAAAAAAAATCCCAAATAGTTAAGAGCATATCATATCGTTAGAGTATATAAATAGTGATGGAGTATATAGATAGCAAATAGTTGATGGGGTAGAGTAGCTAAAAGAGGGTCAGAATCTAATGGATAGGCATCTAGATTACTCTATGAAAGATCAGCACTAACAACACCCTCTAATACCTCTCTCTGGTGTTGAAACTCCCATCTTGAAAGAATAACAACACCCCTCTACACCCCCTCTTTTGTGGTCTGAGTGTCTATGTAAATCTATGTAAATCACCACACCAGTACCAACGTTGCCAGATTGTCGTACTCAGCCTCCTATGTTTGCCGATGTCCGACCCCAAAACTGCCTCCTCAACCCCAATAACTGCCTTCATATATAGTTATCGTTAAAATGGTTAATTATTTTTTGGCAATAGCTATGGCTCAGAAACCGGTAAATACGCGGCCCTGAGTACGATAATCTGGTAACGTTGACCAGTACTCACCATCCACCACATGAATCGCTACAGAGGCGGGGCGGGCATGGCGAGGGGCACACGTATAGTTCCCAGCATCCCTCCAAGTGGCGTGTTTGACCAAGAGCCAGCTGGTGCCCGCATGCTTGTCCGTCACCAGCTGCACACCGCCCCGCCCCCCTGTCCGTATCTCCCTCACAGCTGGCTTCTCCGGGGGCACGGGGAGGGGGGCGTGGTACCAGGTGATAGGCGAGTCCCGCAGGTGTCCGCTAACGAGGCAGGTGATGTTGATGTCGCTTCCAGTCTTCATGTATACCTGTCTTGTGCCGTGGATTTCAGCGCTTGGAACTGTGTGAGGGATAGATGGATGGAAAGGCGCTCTGGTTGGGTCTCTCTCTCTCTCTCTCTCTCTCTGTATTATTGAGACACGCCCTTCGCCTTTGGTCCTTCGAAATCTTTCCACCACCACCACCTCCTATATATATCCAAATCGCTTTTAGGCACACGAGAAAGTTGAATCCACCTTGAATTTAAACGTTTATTTCTTCTATGCTAAAACTACTAGCTACTGTAATGTCACTGAATTTTCCATTTTACCATACTTCCAAACGACCTCGGCGGGACACGAAACCCACGAGAAATTAATCCAGATCCGGAAAGAGTTTTACCGGCGTCGGGGATCGAACCCGCAACCAGAGAGATGGGAAAGACACTCCTCAACCAGTCGGCCTAAGAGGTAACTCCCCCCGCGCTGACAGAGTTTGGGAGGCCTTCCGTATTTGGTGGGTCACTACACAACTGCCACTACTTCTACTACTACTACTACTGCTATTACTACTTCTACCACTACTACTTACTCACGACGAAGAGAAAGAACCGCCTGGATATCTTGGGCTGCATGGACACCTGACACTCATACACACCGGAATCGTGGGCGCGAGGCGAGTCCACCTTGAAAGGAAAAAGAAAATGGGATAGAAATACGCAAGACGGTCTTCTCGGTCGCTTACATCTCTTGCGTCACTTATTTCCAAGGTCTGAAGAGAAGTTTGATCGGCATCTCTTGAGTTTTTCACGCTCATGGTTTATAGATGAAATGTCAAACTACCACCAGGGTCATAAAACTATCCCTGGAAATGACCACAACTCCTTCGAAAGCCTAGTCAGATTTGTGTGCTTTGACGTTGAAATGTTTAAGCATATGACCTTTAAACATTTCGGCGCTAGATGAAGGGTCAAACTACCACCAGGGTCATAAAACTAACTACCCCTGGAAATGACCACAACTCCTACGAAAGCCTTGTCAAATGTGTGTGCTAGGGCATCGAAATATTTAAGCACATGACCTTTAAATATTTCGGCGCCCAAGCTCACATGTTTAACAAAGCTCTCATAGGAGTTTGAGGCATTTCCATGGGGTACTTTTCTGACCCTGGTGGTAGTCTGACCCTTCCTCTGTACCATAAACCTTGAAAAACACTCATTAGAACCCGACTGATCTCCTGTTTGGCCTTTAAAAATAGTTGATGTAGGATCGAGGCGGAAGCTTCTGGGAATACGAGGAAGCAAGCAAGCATAGGAAGGCAAGGACGAGGATTGACAGGGAGGAGGAAGGGCGGAAAGCGGGAAATCATATTGGAGCTTCCTGGCAGGTGTCACAGGGCAATCTAACCTTTCAATCACTTACCTGCAGCGTCCAGAAGGGTGAGCCGACGAGGTGGAGGGCCCTGAAGCGGCTGTCTGATGTGTAAGTGTAGCTCCCGGCCGTGAGGACATGCAGGTCACGTCTTCTGATCCATGACACCTGACGAAGGGAAGACAAGCGAGAGAGGAAGCGTAAAGGCGATTGAAAGCGAGGTAAAGGTCACACGAAGGGAAAGAAGAAGAATAAAGACAAAAAGATCAAGAGCATTAAGGACAAGAAGAAGAAGAAGAAAAAGAACAGGATAAAGAAGTAGAGGAAGGAAGGAAAGGAGGAAGCGTAAAGGTGATTGAAAGCGAGATAAGGTCACACGAAGGAAATGAAGAAGAAGAACAAAGTCAAAAAGATCAAGAGCATTAAGGACAAGAAGAACAAGAACAAGAACAGGATAAAGAAGTAGAGGCAGGAAGAGGGGTAAGAGTAAGCGAAGAAGGGAAGAGAGAAGGGATAAAGGGGAAAGGATATAGATGGATAATAAAAGAAGGGGTGAAGGATAAAAGGAAATAATGAAAGGAGAGGGGAAAGGGTAGAAGACGTAAGAGGGGAAGATAAAGGAGAGAGAGAGAGAGAGAGAGAGAGAGAGAGAGAGAGAGAGAGAGAGAGAGAGAGAGAGAGAGAGAGAGAGAGAGAAACACTTAACAGCAATAAAATATGAAACACACACACACGTAAAATTAAGAACATTAAGAAATACGACGCAAAAAATAGCTTTCCACATAATTATCCTTAGCAATTCCGCCATTCTCACGGCCTTTCTTTTTTTTCTTTCTTTTTCTCTCGTATCAAAAATTCCGGACCGACTTTTAAACTGAAGCCGATTTGGAACACAGCCGAATCTTCCTTTTTTTTTCTTTCTCCTTCCTTCTTCCTCCTTCCTTTTTTTTTTCCTCTCTTTCCTTCCTTCCTTCTTTCTTCCTTCCACTTTCCTCCTCCTCCTCCTTTTATATTCCCTTCTAATATTTTCGAGTCGGGAATTTACATTTAATTTCGCGAGTTTTCTTCCGTGTGTGGCGCGGACGCTAAATCTTACGCCGGAGTTGGCTTTGGCGCAGTTTTTGCTTTACAAGGCGCAAAAATATTGAATGGGGGGAGGGGGTGACAAAGGAAGGGGAGGGGATAGGGACGGGAGAGGTCAGGAAGGGAGTGGAGGGGAGGACAAAGGAAGGGAAGGGACGGGAGGGGTACGGAGGAGCAGGGAAGGGAAGGGATAGAGAGAGACGGTAGTGATAAGGAAAGCAGGAGGAAGAGAAGAGAGAGGAATGCAAGGAAATAACATAATAAGGAAGTGAAGGGAGAGAGGAAGGGGAGGTAAGAAATTAAAAAGAAAGAGAAAGGAAGGGAAGGAAGTAATAATATAGAAATGAGAGATGAAGGATAGGAAAGGAAGGAATAAAAGGGGAAGGAAAAACAGCAATAAGGAAGGAAAGGAAGTAAGAGAAAAAGAAGGGAGAGGAAGAGAAGGAAAGGGTATAGACGGAAGAGGATAGAATGGAAGGAGAAGAATAAGGAAGAAAGAAAGAGGAGGGATATGGAAAGGAATGTAAGGGAAGGGAAAGAAAGGAATACATGGAAGAAGAAGAAAATAATGGAGGAAGGGGAGGAAGTATTAATATTGAGAGAGAGAGAGAGAGAGAGAGAGAGAGAGAGAGAGAGAGAGAGAGAGAGAGAGAGAGAGAGAGAGAGAGAGAGAGAGAGAGAGAGAGAGAGAGAGAGAGAGAGAGAGAGAGAGAGAGAGAGAGAGAGAGAAATCGACATTCGAACCCTTCCATGCCTTTTCAAACACACTCAAAAGAGATATCTGGAAAATTAAGAAATTCCACACTGAATTGAAAGATGTGGAGGAGGAGGAGGAGGAGGAGGAGGAGGGAGGAGGAGGAGATAAAGTTTCCCCCGGAGAAAACTTTTCCTTCATGGGGAGGTTGCTGAGAGAGAGATTTGGGACAAGGGGAGAGAGAGAGAGAGAGAGAGAGAGAGAGAGAGAGAGAGAGAGAGAGAGAGAGAGAGAGACTGAGCCTACACAGCTATTTATCTATCTTTATTTATAAATCTATCTTTTTACCTACCTGTCTATCTATTTATATATCTATTCATCCATGTAACGGGTCTTTTCCGTTTGGCGTACAGCGCTAAAAGTAATTTTAATATAGATTTTTCTATGTATTTTTGTCCGTAGAATCAGAATATCACATTATTTTTTTGGAGAAATTAACAGTTTTTGAGTTATTTGCCTTTAAAGTTATTTTCTTCCTATCTATTACTGAAGGAATTCAAACTTTAAAAAGTCGTAATATTCAGTATTATATACAATTTATGGATCTTTTCCGTTTGCAAACCTTCAGCAGTCATGGAAACGCTTTGAAAATCCAATTCAAGGACTTTTTTTTACTCTTGAAAATATGGGATAATGTTTACGAAAGCGCGTCGCCTCTGGTGCTGTGAAATAAGTCTCATATACATGAGGGGGGGGGAGGGGCGGCCCCCCTGGTTATTAGGGGGTTCGTAAAGTTCGGTTGGAGTAGTTTAAATATGCTCCCCGACCCTAAGCCCTCTGCGAGCTATTTTGAGGCTGCGGCGGAAAATAACTTAAAAACTGTTCGTTTCTCCATAAAACGGTTGTCATATTCGGATTCTACGGACAAAAATACATAAGAAAATCTATATTAAAATTAATTTTAGCGCTGTACGCCAAACGGAAAAGATCCCATGTAACTAACTAAATATCTATCTGTCTGTTTATCTATCTACCTATCTATCTGTCTATCTGTCTATATCAATCTATTTATCTATCTTTATCAATCAGTCTTTATATTTATCTCTCTATCTGTCTGCATTTCTATATCTAGCTCCCTATCTCTATCTATCTATATCAATCTATTTATGTCTCTCTCTGTAAAAAAAAAAAAAATCTATCAGTCTTTATATTTATCTCTATCTGTCCGCTTCTATCTATCTATCTATCACCTAACCTAACCTACCACCATCACCACCTCACCTTCCGATCAAACAGGTTCTTCACGCCGCAGGTCAGGTTCGCCGGGACGCCCTCGGGAGTGGTGACCTCGCGTGTCGTGTTGAGGAAGTAAGGGCAGGTGGGACAGTGCCTGACCTTGCCCCAGGAGCCGCCCTTGCCCCAGGACCCACGCCCGTGCCTGTGGTTGTGGTGGAGGCGATGCGCTGAGCCTGGAAGAGATCGAGGAGTTTGAGTGAGGCTGGTGGTAGGTGTGTTGATGGTGGTGGTGGTAGTGGTGGTGGTAGTTAGGTGGATGAAGAGGGAGAGAGAGAAATGACAGGTAGTTTAGGAAGGTTGGTAGATATATAGATACGTAAGATTAAGAAATAACGAGAGGAAGAGACAAAGAGAAAATGAGAAATAAGACAATTTGATAGCTAGTAGGTTACGTAGATAAGATAAAGAGATAAGAAGAGAACGAGGAAGAGAACAGTTTGCTGGTTAGGTAGGTTGAAAGGTAGATAGTAGTAGTAGTGGTAGTAGCAGTGGTAGTAGTAGTAGTTAGTTAGTTAGTTAGTTAGTTAGTTAGTCAGTCAGTCAGGCAGTCAGATAGATAGATAGATAGATAGTTAGTTAATAAGAGTATCGTAGCATCATTACCAACAACAATAATAATAACCACAACCAACACACACACACACACACACACACACACACACACACACACACACACACACACACACATACACACTAAATCCCAGCCAGTCACAAACCACTTCTCGCCATAAAACTGCCCACAACAAAACTTCTTGAGATCACAAAACACACCAAGACACAGCCAGAATAAAAGGAAGAGGAGGAGGAGGAGGAGGAGGAGATGAAGAGGAAGAGGGAAGAAGGGGAGGACAGACAGCAGAGAGGAAGTGAGACAGGAGGATAATAAAGTATGCAATAAAGAGAGAGAGAGAGAGAGAGAGAGAGAGAGAGAGAGAATGGAGAGGTAAGAAATAAAACAGACAAATAAATAAAAGAAACCTCTCTCTCTCTCTCTCTCTTTTCAGCGGCAGGCATGTGCGAGGCAGGAAGAAGAAATGGACCCCAGGGAGAGAGAGAGAGAGAGAGAGAGAGAGAGAGAGAGAGAGAGAGAGAGAGAGAGAGAGAGAGAGGTGCATGCATGTGTCAGAATACATAAAATAGAGAAAAAAAATATGAAGGAATGAAATGAGAAAGGAGGGAAGGAAGGAATACAGGAAGGAAGGAAGGGAGGAAGGAAAGGAAGGAAGGAAGGAAAGAAGGAAAAGAAAGAAGGAAGGAAGGAAGGAAGAAAGAAAGAAAGAAAGGAAGGAAGGAAGGAAGGAAGGAAGGAAGGAAGAAAGAAAGAAAGGAAGGAAGGAAGGAAGAGGAAGAAGAAATAAAGGAAGGAAAACCAAGATGAAGTTATAGTAATGTTCGCCTCTTGGCAGGATAAGAGAGAGAGAGAGAGAGAGAGAGAGAGAGAGAGAGAGAGAGAGAGAGAGAGAGAGAGAGAGAGAGAGAGAGAGAGAGAGAGAGAAAGAAAGAAAGAAAGAGATTGTAAGCTTAAAATTGATAATCTCGAAATGAAAAGTCAATTACGATACATCTCTCTCTCTCTCTTCTACTTGTGTTATTTCTCATCTTTCTCTTCGTTTTTTTCATCCCCTCATCTTAGTATTCCTTTTCCTTTCCTTGTTTATTTCTATTTATCATATTTTTCCCTTTTCCTCTGACCCGCAACGTCTAGAAACATCAGTGGCACGAGCAAAACCTTAGTACTATTCCTGTTATTTTTGTTTCCATCTCCACTACTCCATTTCCTTATCTTGTTTTCGTCTCAGCTCCTTTCTTTGTTTTATTTAACCTTTTTCTTCCCTTTCCTTCTAACCCGCAACATCTATGAACATAAGTGGCGTAAGCAAATCCTAAATACTGTTCCTGTTATTTTGGTTTCCATCTCCATTACTCCATTTCCTTATCTTGTTTTCGACTCAATTCCTTTCTTTGTTTTATTTAATCTTTTTCTTCCCTTTGCCTCTGACCCGCAACGTCTAGGAACATAAGTGGCGTAAGCAAATCCTAAGTACTGTTCCTGTTATTTTCGTTTTCATCTTCATTACTCCATTTCTTCATCTTGTTTTCTTCTCCATTTCCTTCTGTTTCTTATTTAACCTTTTTCTTCCCTTTCCCTCTGACCCGCAACATCTAGGAACATAAGTAGCGTAAGCAAATCCTAAATACTGTTCCTGTTATTTTCGTTTTCATCTTCATTACTCCATTTCCTTATCTTGTTTTCTTCTCCATTTCCTTCTGTTTCTTATTTAACCTTTTTCTTCCCTTTGCCTCTGACCCGCAACGTCTAGGAACATAAGTAGCGTAAGCAAATCCTAAATACTGTTCCTGTTATTTTCGTTTTTATCTTCATTACTCCATTTCTTCATCTTGTTTTCTTCTCCATTTCCTTCTGTTTCTTATTTATCCTTTTTCTTCCCTTTCCCTCTGACCCGCAACGTCTAGGAACATAAGTGGCGTAAGCAAATCCTAAATACTGTTCCTGTTATTTTCGTTTTCATCTTCATTACTCCATTTCTTCATCTTGTTTTCTTCTCCATTTCCTTCTGTGTTTTATTTATCCTTTTTCTTCCCTTTGCCTCTGACCCGCAACGTCTATGAACATAAGTGGCGTAAGCAAATCCTCAATACTGTTCCTGTTATTTTCGTTTTTATCTTCATTACTCCATTTCTTCATCTTGTTTTCTTCTCCATTTCCTTCTGTTTCTTATTTATCCTTTTTCTTCCCTTTGCTTCTAACCCGCAACATCTATGAACATAAGTGGCGTAAGCAAATCCTCAATACTGTTCCTGTTATTTTCGTTTTCATCTTCATTACTCCATTTCTTCATCTTGTTTTCTTCTCCATTTCCTTCTGTTTCTTATTTATCCTTTTTCTTCCTTTTCCTTCTAACCCGCAACGTCTAGGAACGTAGCGTAAGCAAATCCTAAATACTGTTCCTGTTATTTTCGTTTTTATCTTCATTACTCCATTTCTTCATCTTGTTTTCTTCTCCATTTCCTTCGTGTTTTATTTATCCTTTTTCTTCCCTTTGCCTCTGACCCGCAACGTCTAGGAATGTAAGTGGCATAAGTTACCCACGGCGCCCCGGCCTCTGAACTTGCGCATGCAGAAGGCAACAAGTATTTTTGCCAAACCCTTTCACGTCGAGCAAGATGCAGAGGGGGGATTGAGTTTCTGGGATAAACATTTCTCTCTCTTCTTCT
This sequence comes from Eriocheir sinensis, assembly GCF_024679095.1. NCBI lineage: Eukaryota > Metazoa > Arthropoda > Malacostraca > Decapoda > Varunidae > Eriocheir > Eriocheir sinensis. The sequence continues at coordinate 19,493,727 of NC_066521.1, read as the reverse complement.
TCTTCTTTCCTAATATCTTGTTTTTGTTGTTGTTTTTGTTGTTGTTGTTGTTGTTGTTGTTGTTGTTGTTGTTGTTGTTGTTGTTGTTGTTGTTGTTCTTCTTCTCCTACTTCTCCTACGTCTCTCTCTCTCTCTCTCTCTCTCTCTCTCTCTCTCTCTCGTTCAAAAAAATATGTATTGGAATCACTTTTTATATGTCACATGCAGCGTAACGCAACGTATTAATAAAATAGACGAAAGCATATATAGAGAGAAATAGGAATATGCGTGTGTCCAAAAATAAAAAATAAAAATAAATATCTACTCGTCGTGAACCTTCAAATTAATTCTGAACGTAAATATTTGACGTATTTAATGAAAACTTGGAATGACAAAAAGGAGAGGAAAGACCAGATTGACAGACAGAAATAGATAGATAGATAGATAGACATATAGATAGATAGAATAGAAGGGAGATTGACACAGATATAGAAAGTGGGGTGACCATAGCTAAAAGAGATAAAGGATAAAAGAGAATAAACTGGATAAAAGGGAGAAAAATAGAGAAATAAAAGTCTTAAGCCTGAAATCCTCGTACGTGTGTGTGTGTGTGTGTGTCAGAGAGAGAGAGAGAGAGAGAGAGAGAGAGAGAGAGAGAGAGAGAGAGAGAGAGAGAGAGAGAGAGGTAAAAGAAGAAGAAAAAGAAGAAGAATGAAGAGTGTTGGGAAGAGAGGAAGGAAGGAGGGAAGAAAATAATAATAATAATAATAATAATAATAATAATAATAATAATAATAATAATAATAATAATAATAATAATAATAACAATAATAACAATAACAATGATAATAACAACCTAACCACGACCTTCCCTAATCCCTTTCATTCCCAAATTTATAAAAAACGAAAAAAAAGTTTCAGATACAAAGAAGAAAATGACCTGAATATGCAAAGAGGGGACACACACACACACACACACACACACACACACACACACACACACACACACGTCTGGTTTCCCGAGTTTAGGACCAAAGTTGCTAAGTCTCCGCTAAGTCGAGTTTTCTTAGCCAGACAGTCACGTCAAATATTTATGCTTAATCACAAACTTCAGATTTATCCGCACCTGTAATAAAGGTAAGAGGAGGAGGAGGAGGAGAAGGAGGAGGAGAGAGAAAGAAGAGGATAAGAAGAAGGGAAAGAGAGGGGAAGAGAAGATAATGGAGGGGGAAGGAAAGGACGAGAGAGGAGGAGTGAAGGGAAGATAAAGAAGGGAAGAGAAATTAGAAGGAGAGAGAGAGAGAGAGAGAGAGAGAGAGAGAGAGAGAGAGAGAGAGAGAGAGAGAGAGAGAGAGAGAGAGAGAGAGAGAGAGAGAGAGAGAGAGAGAGAGAGAGAGAGAGAGAGAGAGAGAGAGAGAGAGAGAGAGAGAGAGAGAGAGAGAGAGAGAGAGAGAGAGAGAGAGAGAAATAACAACAATCTTTCTTTAATTTCATACCAAACAAATATTAAATAACATGTGTGTCCTCCGTGCTTTTTTTAATTTTTTTTTCTTTTGTTTTTGTTTTGTTTTCCTGTTTTTCATTTGTTTATCTTTTATTTATCTTTAGTTTTTCTTTTGTTTTTCTTTTGTTTTTCTTTTGCTTTCCATTTTTGTTTTGTTTTTCATCTGTTTCTCTTTTGTTTTTCTCTTGTTTTTCTTGTTTTTCTTTAGTTTATCTTTTATTTATCTTTTGTTTTCCTTTCGTTGTTGTTGTTTTTCTCCTGTTTTTCTTTTGTTTTCCTTTGTTTTTCTTTTGTTTTTCTTTCGTTTTCTTTTCTTTTCCTTTGTTTTTCTTTTGTTTAATATCCAAAGGCATTACACACACACGGCTATTGCAGTATTTCCATTCATCTCTCTCGGAAAACCCTTGGAAGTTATTAATAAAAGAGGGACCAGGGAAGGAAAAAGAATGATATACAGATCAAGTTTTTATTAAATCTCTACCCCCCGTCTCTCTCTCTCTCTCTCTCTCTCTCTCTCTGAATCACTCCCCTTCCCTCCCTTCTTTCTATCTATCTATCTACCTCTCTGAATCACACCCCTTCCCTCACTTCCCCTCCTCCTCCTCCTCCTCCTCCTCTCCCCTCCTTCGTTTCATAATTCCCTCTCACCTCCTCTTCATCAGGCTCTGTCATCCTCTCTATCCCTCTCCCTCCCTCCCTCTCTCCCTCCCTCTCCCTCCCTTCCTCTCTCCCTCCCTCTCCCTCCTTCCCTCTCTCTCTCCCTCCCTCTCCATCACGTCCTGCCGCCTCTCACCTGCATCTACCCGTCTATCCTGACACTCACCTCACCTTACCTGTCGCCCCAAGCAAATTAAAGGAGAGGGGAGTAGGTAATGTCCTCACACACACACACACACACACACACACACACACACACACACACACACACACTCCTACACCTCCTCCTCCTGTTTAGTGTGTGTGTGTGTGTGTGTGTGTGTGTGTGTGTGTGTGTGTGTGTGTGTGTGTGTCTGTCTTCTTCTTCGTCTTCTTCTTCCTCTTCTTCTTCTTCTTTTTCTTCTTCTTCTTCTTCTTCCTTTTCCACTTCCTTCTCCTCCTCCTCCTCCTCCTCTTACTTTTGCCTGGTTTTTTTTATTGTTCTTGCTATTCTAGTGTTTTTGTACTTTTTCTTGTATCCTCTCTTTCTTCTTCTTCCTTCCTTCCTTCTTTTCCCTTTCTTCCTTCCTTCCTTTTCCGCCTTCTCCTTCTCATTTCTCTTTGTTCTCCCTCCCTTTCTTTCTTTCATTAATCCTCTAATCCTCTCTTCCCTCTTTCTTTTTCAATCCTTATACTTCCTACGCATCATCTTTTTCTCTTTATCTCTTTCCCTCCGTTATTTCTCCTCTTTTCCTTCCCTCCTTCCTTCTTTCCTTCTTATCTCCCTTTACTTTCTTGCACGACTCCATCTTTCTCCCTTCCTCCTATCCGCTCCTCCTTATTCTCCCTCTCTCCCTCTCTTCTTCCTTCCTTCTGTCCTTCCTATCGTCATAATACTCTCCCTCCTTCTTCCTATCTGCTGCTCCTTGTTATCCCTTCCTCCTTTCTCCCGCCCATTTTTCCTTGTTTTTTCACTCCCTTGTTATTTTCTATTTCCATCCCTCCCTCTCTGCTGCTTCCTATGTTTCGTTCCTATGTAGTATACGTTCTTCTCCCTTCCTCCTGTTCTCTTCTCTTGGTTCTTCCTCCTTCCCTTCCTTCTTGTTCCTATTCTTCTCCCTTCCTTGTACTTCCTCTCTTCTTTCCTTCCTGTTCCTATCTTTGTTCTCTTTCCTTCCGTCTCGTTCACACTCTTGTTCTTCGTTCTGTCTGTTCTATCTTCCTTTTTCCTTCCCTTCTCCCTTCTTCATAACCGTTCTCCCCCGTTCACCCTCCCTCCCTTCCTTCCCTTGTCCTCTATACTCCATTCCTGTTCCTACCCTTGTTCTCCCTTCTTCCTGTTCTTGTTCAACCTCCCTCCCATCTCCCTATTTCTCCCCCCATCGCTCCCATTGCTGCCTCCTCCGCAGAGTCAGTCCATCGTTCCCGTCTTGCTGAGTTCAGAGTTTAGTTTTCTTTTAAATTGTTTTCCGATGTTGGTGAGTAATGGAGTGGATGTGTTCCATGGGGAAGAGAGAGAGAGAGAGAGAGAGAGAGAGAGAGAGAGAGAGGGGAGGAGTGGGTGATTTCAAAAGTACTCGTAACTTGTTCTCTCTCTGTCTCTTTTTCTCTCTCACTCTTGCTCTATTTCGCTCTCTCTCTCTCTCTCTCTCTTGCAATGGCTGCTTGATTTCGTTTTATTTCACGCCTCTCTGGTCTGATCTCTCTCTCTCTCTCTCTCTCTCTCTCTCTCTCTCTCTCTCTCTCTCTCTCTCTCTCTCTCTCTCTCTCTCTCTTTCATCATCTTCTCGTTATTTTCTCCATTTGTCTCTTTCCTCCTAGCTAACTCGTCACATATCTTCTTCCTCCTCCTCCTCCTCCTCCTCCTCTTCCTCCTCCTCTTCCTCCTCCTCCTCCCTTCCTGACTTTCCTTCTCGTTGGGCTCTCTCTCTCTCTCTCTCTCTCTCTCCCTCTCTCTCTCTCTCTCTCTCTCTCTCTGAACTATCTCTCTATCATTCCC